>NW_007727076.1:186611-187604 GCF_000696425.1 Galeopterus variegatus | reverse complement strand
TTTTGCTATTTTAATCTCCCTCATAACTAATTTTAAACTGAAGGGAGAGATACATACAAGGAAACACCATATAAAATTGACTATAACAAGAATAAATTTTGGAATAGATAATAGAATAATTATCTGAAAAGATTGTATAAATTTACTATTGTAGATTAATTTTACTAGTTTTGTTGTTGTTTGTGTTTTCTCGTGTTGACAGGGTTGCTTTAGACACTCTTGCTGCATTGCTAAAATCAAGTAAGTTTTTAAATACTAGAAATATTAGATACTATTTTTCTGAGCATTCTATGTACTATGTTAAAGAAACTGGAAATGTAGATTTACTCTATATTATAAAGCTGGTTTATAATATTCTAATGTCAAAATTGATTTTACCTTCTAGAGCAGTTGATATGCATCATAACTAAAGCCATATTATGTTTATTGGGCTATAATTTATATAATTTATTCAAGCACATTCATTTTCTAAGTTATTTGTATAAACATAAAGTTCTGTTAGTAGAGGAAAATGTGTTAATATTATATGTTTCATTTTTTTAAAAGTGAAGCTGACATGGTATGGAGAACTTTTACTATGAGAAATGTCTTGAACAACTACTGTCTCTGTATGTAATACATGATTTTAACTTAGAACCCTATTATTAGAAATTTAGTTTCTACCGTAAATTCATATTTATAACAATTAAAAAAGTGACAATATAAATTTACAGTCTAACAAATTCATTTACAAAATCAAGCACTGTTTTCTTTATCTTCAAAATTGAAGCTTGGAGTAGATGTGTTTCATGATGTGAATCCTTTGGAGAGTGATTATCTATATTTGTATATTTTTTCCCTCCAAGATAGTCAGTATCCCCATTTTAAATATTAATTTTCATTAGCACTCCCATGGATGATTAGTTGATTAACATTTTGTTTGACTGCAATAACATATAATCTTAAAGATCTGTCTTGATGGCTTTTTTATCCGCCCCCCCCCCCCCCCCCCCC
>NW_007727076.1:167563-185611 GCF_000696425.1 Galeopterus variegatus | reverse complement strand
TTTTTGGCCCCCCCCCCCCCCCCCCCCGCAAAGGAGACATAATTAACAGGCAGTTCATCAAAAACTGTCAACGGTGAGACCAACATGCCTTGAAGTGTGAATGACCAGAATTGTTTTTTGAATGGTAGCAAATGATTGATTGAAAATCTAATATTTGGTAAAGTAATGACTTATTAAGTTTAAAAAATCACTTTAAATATTGGTATTATATATCAGAGTTCTCATTTAACAGTTTTATTCTTAAGCTGAAATTTGTGGATGAGGAGGAAGATGGTGATGAAAAAGTTGATTCTAGTGCAGTTTTTTTTTCTTACCTAGAAAGCATTTAACCCCCCTATACCCAACTCACTCGTTTTAAATAAGAAAATTGAAATTAAAAAAAAAAAAAAAAAGAAACTTATGGTCCTCAATTAGATTAGCTGTGTAGCTTTAGTTTTATATATGATATGATAAAGTTTAGACTAAGATCACAATAGGTGGATTAACTTTAAAAGATATTAGTAGCCTTGTTTTGGTGTACCCTGACTGTGTGGTTCAAAGTGTATAAAGATTAATTCTTAAATTAATTTTGTAATATACTTTTGATTTAGAGTGGATTAGAATAGCTATTAAAACTAAACTTTTATTAAAGCTTACTAATTTTCAGAATCACTGACAGCAAATTTATTAGTTCTAAGTCAGTAAAAACTAAATCTCTCATAAGTTTCAAGTATTTTACAGAAGTGAATTAACCTAAGATGACAGAAATCTAATATCTAATAGTTGTAAGTAACAGTCTTTCTTTTACTCCCTCCAGGCTTTTTCAAAGGAGTGTGGTGGGCAAACATAACTGTTTACTCCATCAAGATAAAAAGTAATTGACAAGTAGAATGACTTTAGTTTTTTTTTTTTTTGGCAGCTGGCTAGTGCAGAGAATGGCTCTAGTTTATATTTAGTATATTGTACTGTACCAAATATGGTACAGTACACTAACTAGGATTAAAATTTAATAGAGCAAAATATTTAGTAGCACACTGCATATTTTAAAATGAATCATGACATTTTGAAGCATTCTTATTTATTCACTTTTTAAAAATTCCTTTTTATTTGTTTTGGGGGAGAGGGCAGTCATTTACTTTAAAAGGACAAATTAGGCTACTATAATAAATGTGAGAGTGTAAAGCAAAGACTATGTATATACTCACAGTCCAGAAATATAGGCAGCTCAGTTGCCATTGCTGGGGTGTAGATTAGATGCTGCAGCCTAAAGGTAGACCTGAGTTGTCTTTTAATCAGAGAGTGAAGAAGAGACACAGGTTGATTGGGAGTTTGGTCCCCTGAACACAAGAATAAAAACCCCTTTAATCTGTTTTAACTGTGTTCAGTGCAGATGCTATAGCTGTGTTTGGTTCTTTAAGGGTCACTTAGCACCTGTATTTGAATTATGGGCAAGTTTCTTATCTTATCTTTCATACGGAATTGTAATATTTCCCATAAGTACCACTTAGGCTATTGGAAATTCCTGGCCAGAAACATACAAAGTTTGTAATAGAGGTACAATGATCATAATGGCTTTTAACAAATCATATTCACAGCTGGCTTCTATATTCCAATTGGTGTAAACAAAGTGTACGTTCACTTAAAGTACAGGAAACTTTTGTTGGTCAAAGCAGTAGAACTGATTTTGTGAATAGCTATAGCCTTAGCAGACTAGGTATTTTAGACACGATAGAGGTTTGAAAGTTTCTTTAGAAGCTTTCTCCCATGGTTAGTTTCTTCTGCCTCTCTAATATCAGAACATATTTCTGAGAGGGAACTAATAACCTTATCTCAATGTTTTAGGTATGTGTTAGCACATTTGGAAATTGTAATAATTCTTTCAAGCAACTAGAATCAGTGGAGCCATACTTTTGCATTATTTTGTAGCTGTGTTTGGTTCTTTAAGGGTCACTTAGCACCTGTATTTGAATTATGGGCAAGTTTCTTATTTTATCTTTCATACGGAATTGTAATATTTCCCATAAGTACCACTTAGGCTATTGGAAATTCCTGGCCAGAAACATACAAAGTTTGTAATAGAGGTACAATGATCATAATGGCTTTTAACAAATCATATTCACAGCTGGCTTCTATATTCCAATTGGTGTAAACAAAGTGTACGTTCACTTAAAGTACAGGAAACTTTTGTTGGTCAAAGCAGTAGAACTGATTTTGTGAATAGCTATAGCCTTAGCAGACTAGGTATTTTAGACACGATAGAGGTTTGAAAGTTTCTTTAGAAGCTTTCTCCCATGGTTAGTTTCTTCTGCCTCTCTAATATCAGAACATATTTCTGAGAGGGAACTAATAACCTTATCTCAATGTTTTAGGTATGTGTTAGCACATTTGGAAATTGTAATAATTCTTTCAAGCAACTAGAATCAGTGGAGCCATACTTTTGCATTATTTTAGTGCCCATGCCATGAACCAGGGGGTCATTTTATAGGTAAATTTGAGATGAGGAAGAGATTAGTATTTCTTGGTAGCTAAGCAGCCCCAGCTGGGTTGGTATTCCATATCATCTTGCACTGCCTGTAATTGTCCCACCACAGTAGCATTGGGTGGCTTGTTACGTTGCTGTGATGTGATTTCCTTGCCATTATCTTAGTACAATGCACCCTTTTTGTATATTAATACTTTAAAAATAATAAAATTAGGTCAAATTTATGGATTTATTTCTGTAAATTTTACTCCAATAAAATTGACCATTTACGAAAACCTTTAATGTAGTTTTCATCACATTAAAAATTTAATGACTTAGAAAGCACTATTTCCTAATCATGTAATGCTCCTTATATTCATTTACTAAAAAGTTGTATAAGTATTTTAAATTTAGCATTGTTATGGCATGGATATTTATGTAATTGTGTGGTAATGAGATAACAACTAATTTCAGTGGAGATGTGAAGTTNTGATTTCCTTGCCATTATCTTAGTACAATGCACCCTTTTTGTATATTAATACTTTAAAAATAATAAAATTAGGTCAAATTTATGGATTTATTTCTGTAAATTTTACTCCAATAAAATTGACCATTTACGAAAACCTTTAATGTAGTTTTCATCACATTAAAAATTTAATGACTTAGAAAGCACTATTTCCTAATCATGTAATGCTCCTTATATTCATTTACTAAAAAGTTGTATAAGTATTTTAAATTTAGCATTGTTATGGCATGGATATTTATGTAATTGTGTGGTAATGAGATAACAACTAATTTCAGTGGAGATGTGAAGTTTGTAATGAGCTGCAATCCAAAGGGTTTAATTTCAGTGGGAACACAAAGTTTGTAATAGAAGTTACAAAAGTAGTAGTGACTTCTCACAAAATCATTTTCAAAGCTAGTAAGATAAAGCCTTATATATTCTGTTTGGTTGTAATCAAAGTCTGTGTATTCATAGGTTTTAAAATACATGAAACTTTTGTTAGTATTAACATTTAAAAAGATGTAGCCCTAGAAATCATTTTCAAAGCTAGTAAGATAAAGCCTTATATATTCTGTTTGGTTGTAATCAAAGTCAGTGTATTCATAGGTTTTAAAATACATCAAACTTTTGTTAGTATTAACATTTAAAAAGATGTAGCCCTAATTTTGATAAAGAGATATTGATATTTATAAATCATGTAATGTTATATGGGCAGGCTTCTGAAAAATGTTGTAATTTGCCCTCTGGAACTTGTCATATTTATTTTGTTGGAAAAAATATTTAAATATGTGGCTGACATTTGTTTTGGAAAAAAAGAATTAGAATTCATCATAATATTGAGGTTATATTTTTAATTTGCTTTATTTTACCACTTTCTCTTGTCATTTAAAAAATATTTTTTCTCAATTTTCTTTTGTTAAAGAAACAAATGCCAGGAGAGCTGTAGACAGAGGATATGTCCAAGTGCTTTTAACAATTTATCTAGATTGGCACCGTCATGATAATCGGCATAGAAACATGCTCATTCGGAAAGGAATTTTGCAGAGTTTAAAAAGTGTTACAAGCATCAAGTTGGGAAGAAAAGCATTTATTGATGCCAATGGGATGAAAATTCTGTATAACACTTCACAAGTGAGTTATTTTCTTCTTATTTTTCTGATCATGTACTAATGATATGATTAAGTCCTTAAGAAAACTGAATGAGTGTGCAAATAACTTAGAAAAATACACATATGGTAAAATATATTTTTTAAAAATCTTAAAACCAAAAGACACAATCATTTCTCACGTGTAACCTCAGACTGAGTTGGAGAAAGTGGTCAGTGCATATCTCTGCAATGTGAAGTTTTTTTGCAAAGGTAGAAGGAAAATGTGTAAATCCATCCACTGGGCAGGAAGAGATTCCATGTAGCCATGCTTTCTAGTGTGTGTAGCTGGCTGTATGCAGTCTTATGTGCTCCCCTCATAAGGTATTTGTGGATCCTTTATAGCTGGTAGGGCAATTCTGTTGTCTGTGAGTGTTCTGCCTGTCTTCCTGCTGAGTGGAGGTGCAGAAGTGAAACCTGGGACTGGGAATGCTAATTCTGCCAGCCATCCGAAGCATAAACATTCCTGGAGTGTATTCAGCGAGATGCTTTCCGTCATCTGTAGAAGACCCCCAGCTGTGGGGAATGGGATGTTGCAGGGCAACCCTTTAGTTTTCAGAAGGCTAGAACCTATAATTACTAGAAAGAAATCTGTTGTTTTGAAAATACCAGCCAATTATCTTGATTGTGTCCTCATGGTCTTACATATGACAAACACGATCTCTTTCTACATGACAGTAATTAAGATACCTGAACACAGGTTTATGTTTACCCTTAGTTTTTTCCCTTTTAGAACAGTCATACACACTTGTTTTTACTATTCCTAATATAGACAGTGATGGATATTTAATATATGAGGAAGAGTTAGGTGACTTTGTTTATGCCACTTAACATTTCTGAACCTTAATTTCTCATCTGTTTTGACAGGTTAGATGTCAAAATGTGTACTTGAAATTTTAATAGTGTATCAAAGTGCCATCAAAATGTCAATTGTCATTAATAATAATATTGTTATATAACATAGTCTCAAATTCCTGTGCCTCAGCTCTTCTCAAGATTAGATACCAGGACGGCAAATCAAACTCGTAAAACTTTAAGTCATAATATTCAGGCTACTCTTTTATGAATTGAATAGTCACCATGTGAGGGGTACCATTGCATTTGAATTTTGAGAAAAGCTCGGGCAGATGCGCTTTCTTTTTTATTTCTTACACCTGCTCACTTAATCCTTTTTCCCTTTTCCCCTTAATTTTTTGAAAATTTATTTTATGCCCTAGGCTTGCTAAATATCCCAAGTTACTCATAGATAGTACTTAGGTAACTTTCGTACCAAAGATGGTACTGCTTTCTGCTTAAACTACTTAAGGAAAAATCCTACTCAATTTGCCACATGAGGTTCTTATCAACTAATAGGTATTTCTGGGGCCAGCCCTGTGGCTCACTCGGGTTCGGATCCTAAATAGGGATGGCCGGTGTGCTCACTGGCTGAGCGTGGTGCAGACCACACTGCACCGGGGGTTGCAATCCCCTTACTGGTCAAAAAAACCCCCCAAAAACAAATAGGTACTTCTGAACACTATTTATAATTATAAAATACTAGTTTTTGTGATATTTGTCTCTAGAAGATAATTAATGTTTTATTATCTGAAGTAATGTAAAATTGGTTCAGTTATTCACCAAAGCACATTATCATTTTTTTTTCTTTTCATAAAACAGGAATGTTTGGCAGTCAGGACTCTTGATCCTCTTGTCAACACCTCCAGTCTGATAATGAGGAAGTGTTTCCCAAAAAATCGCCTGCCACTCCCAACGATTAAAAGTTCTTTCCATTTCCAGTTGCCGGTTATTCCTGTGACTGGCCCTGTGGCCCAGCTCTACAGTTTACCCCCTGAAGGTAGGATCACGGGGCCAGCCACTGCTGACTTTCATGGGTTCTTAGAACCCTGCGACTTTGTCGGTTTTTTGTTTTAAATTTTCATTTTATAAGAATGTAAACATTAAATATTTAGGTAATTATGTTTGGGTTTACATTTGTAGCTTCTTTAGTGAATTTTTTTTCCTTAAGTTAAGAGAGCATAATCACCAAAGTTGTTATGGATTTATGCTCAACAGAAGCTTGCACATGGCTTACCTGGATGAAAATACGAAATTATTAGAGATAGGTTACCATTTTCTGTATAATTCCGTAGGTATGTAGTAAAGGAAGTAAGAATTTAAACTTCTTAATGTAGATTCTTTATTTAAAAAGTACTGATGTGAAGTAAGACATGGCTTACCTGGATGAAAATACGAAATTATTAGAGATAGGTTACCATTTTCTGTATAATACCGTAGGTATGTAGTAAAGGAAGTAAGAATTTAAACTTCTTAATGTAGATTCTTTATTTAAAAAGTACTGATGTGAAGTAAATGTTTTAAAATAATTTTCAAGTAGTTATAATTAGTTTTATTATCCTTGATATTGATTTATTAATGGTATATATATCATAAGATACAGTATTATGATTTTATTTTTAAAATATTTAATTATTAAAGCACAAGTTTAGTTGACAGAATATCAAAATGGATTATTTAGAAACCTCCTTTAAAAGGTTTAAAAGTTTAAGACTAAATCTAGTACCTATGAGTAAGATAGCTAAGTGAAAACAATGGTCTAATTTCTTCTTCCCATTCCCTTTGAAATTACCAACAGAGTTTAAAAGTAGAGCAAAATCTGTATCAAGTCTGAAATCTAGGTAAGAGGGGCATCTTCATGGAGCAGACATAGAACACGGAATAGATGTGGTAGAGACATGAGTGGAGTAAGGAAGAGCATGGCTGTACTCCTCCTATGAAATGCAATATCCTGGTTCAAGTTGAGGTGCTACTCGCACCTGATTTGGAGGGACAATCAAGGAGCAGTTGGAATCCCTTTCTCTTCTGTCTTTCAACATAGCGTTATGGGGGTTTAAGTGGTGGTTCTAACTGGTAGAAAGTGGTGAGGTTTCCCTGTGATGTGGCAAGTAGTGACACCACGAAGAAGTAGTATATACCCCGTGGTGTTCTTTATTCAGTGTCCAGATTGATGGATAGAGAAATCTGACCTTTAGTGTAGTGAATTCACCAGACGTGGGAAAAACGAGAGAGTTGACATTTTTCTGCTGGCTTTTTTTCCTGTATCTTTCTCAGGCTGCTAGGTTACTGAACTAGAAATGCAGGTTTACACTGACTGACAAGCCTTCGTGATTAAGATGTGAGAGCAGGGTTCTAATAGCAACAATGTAGGTACAAGTAGAAGACCCTCATTCTGTTTTCCATTATTTTCTCACATATCAGTCTTCATTACATGTATCACAGTCTTCATTATTTTTTACCTTCCTCAGCTAGAATGTAAGTCCCACAAGGATAGGTCTGAGCTGTTTTACTCAGCAACATTTATGACACTGAACGTGTGCATTTTTTCCTCACATCAGCCAGTTCTCCAATTCTCTGGACACCAGTTGGGTGTTCTACAATTCGATTCAATTCTGACACTACCTGCAGTTAGTGTAAACCCCACAGGTTATAGGCTCCCACAAGACTGTGCCCACTTCAGACATCAGGTACAGGTATGGGCCACCTGTGTTTCTGACTCACTGGCTATAAAGTTGGTGGAGGGTTCCCATGACCCCTTCCTTAGGGTTGATAATTCTCTAGAATGTCTCACTGAACTCAGGGACACTCTTTTCTTACATTTATTAGTTTATCGTAAAAGATGCCACAACCCAGACAAGTCAGATGGAAGAGACGCAAAGGGCCAGGTATGGGAGGAGGGCGCGGAGCTCCCGTGCCTCTCCAGGTGCGCCACCCTCCCAGCACCTTGGTGCGGCACCAACCCTGAAGCTCTCTGAGCCCTGTCGGTTAGAGTTATGGCGGTTCCATGACATAAAATGATGGTTTAAATCATTGGCTATTGGTGATTAACTCTAGCTCCTTTCTCGTCCCTGGAGGTTGAGGAGAGGGGCTGAAGTTCCAAAACTCTAATCATGCCTTGGTCTTTCTAGTGACCAGCCTCCATCCTGAAGCTGTCTAGGGGCCCACTAAGAATCCCCTTATTAGAACAAAAGATGCTCCTGTCACCTAGGAAATTCCAAGGGATTTAGGAACTGTGTGCCAGGAACTGGGGACAAAACTCAAATATTTATTAATCACAATAGGACTGTTATTTTTTCTTCATTTTATCTTCAGCATCTACTAGATTGTATGGGATATAAAAAGTGTGAATTTTTAAATTATTTGTTGAATGAATGAATTGAGCTGGCCTCACTCTCTTGAATGTTAAATGCCAGAAGGCACTCATAGTGAAGCAGCATCTATCACGATTTGAAGGAACCCTTATTATTAGTTGCCATCATATGTAAAGTTAACATACTCTTAGATAAGGGTACAAAGTATATTACCTAGGTACCCTTCCTGAAGCAGTTACGTGAAATATAAGGCTGCTTCAAAAGTTGGTGGAAAGATTCATATTATCTTCTAATTCTATTTTCCCACGAACGTTTTTAATTACTCTAGTATTACTCACCAGTCAAGTGATGAATTAAACATGTCACGAATGCAGAAGACATAGTAGAAGAGTAATTGTGTTAAATATTACAACCTGTTAACTATATAATACTAAATAGTTGCTGCATTATTATCATGAAACATACCAACTAATTCTTGGCAAATAAACATAAAACAAAGTTATCATAAACTGAGTCCTTTACACAAACTAAAATTCATTTTGGGTTTTTTTTTTTTTTTTGTCTTTTTGTCTTTTTTCCGTGTCCGGCAACGGATCACAACCCTCAGTGTTGCCCCCGTACCGGACCGGGACCAGCAACGGGATCGCAACCCTCGGTGTTGCTCCCGCGCCTCGCTCAGCCAGTGAGCGGGAACCGGTCTGCATGTGGGATCCGAACCCTCGGGCGGGAGCGCCGCCGCGCTTCCCAAGCGGCGCACTATCCAGTGCGCCACCGGGCCGGCCCCTAAAATTCATTTTGATAAGTTTTATAATATGATACTATTACACTATTTTTGCATTTCCAAAATGATAGCTATAGAAATAGTGATCCAAGTACATATTTTCAATACAAAAGTAACGTCTACAACAGAGATACTTGGATCCTTTAGTGGTCCATTGAGCGATAGGAATACATGGATAGCCTTTAGAGACTACAAACACTTTGAAATTCTATGTAAAATTATGTAATTTTTTTCCTCCATGGAAAAATCCTTTAAGGGGTCTGCTGCTATATAAAGACAAGGAAATTTCAAAGATACACCAAACCCTGAGAGTGCTAAATACAAAGCAAGACAAAGTAAATCAATTTTAGTAATTAAGAAATCTAAATGGATAAAACACTCCTATTAAAAAAGAGACTCTCAGGGCTGGCCCGGTGGCGCACTGGAGAGTGCGCCGCTTGAGAGCACGGCAGCGCTCCTGCTGAGGGTTCAGATCCCCTGTGGAGACCGGTTCCCGCTCACTGGCTGAGCGCGGTGCGGCGCGACACCGAGGGTTGCGATCCCGTTACCGGTCAGTAAAAAAGACAAAAAGGAAAAAAAAAAAAGAGACTCTCAGATTGGGTTAAAAAACAAAATCCAACTAGCTTATACATACCAGAGACTTTTAAAACAGCAGGATGGAAAGCTTGAAAGGTGAACAGATTGGTAAACATGTGTCTGTTATCCCCAGCCCAAAAGGGGTGAGAAAGACAGTATCACTATCATACAAAGTGTGAATACAGAACAGAAAAAATGTTAAAAGGGCAGAGATATTTTATACAAGCTAGATAATAACACACGTGCCAAATAATAGAACAAAGATAGATAAAGCTATAATCATTTGAATAAGGAGGAATTGGTAGAAACACAGTGTTAGCGGGTGATTTTAATATACCTCTGTGTTCTTGGCAAATTAGGGATAGTTAAATCAATCTAAGTGGGTGCTAAAGCTACTTCCTGTTAATACATTTGAATGTACGATTGAAATGGACAGTAGTTTAGGAAAATATGAATAAATTAAATAGTAAAAATCCTGAAACTGAAAATGCACTTATGTTTCTTCACTGAAGATATCAAATGCTGATGACTTTGTAGATTAGTTCTCTCAACTTTCAAGAACTTTTCCTATGCTTCATTTTCCAGAGCATAGGAAAAAAAAAAAAGGAAAGTTTAGAAGCTCGCATGATGCTGAAAACAAAACCTGGAAAGAATAACCTGAAACAACCTACAGATCAGTGTCACTCATGAGAATAAATATAAAAATCCTAAAATACTAACAGATTGAATTGAGCAGTGTGTTTCATGTATAGGATACCTTGACCAAGTGAGCAGTGTTTTTAAGAAAGTAAATTTGCTGTAATATTAAGACTTTAATAAAATTTATTAATGTTAGGCAAAAGGGAAGCAAACTGAATGATTCTCTCAGTGAATGCCATGAAGAGATTTCATAAAAATCATATCAATTGCAGATAAAATTTCTTAAGGAAATCA
Source organism: Galeopterus variegatus (assembly GCF_000696425.1). Lineage (NCBI taxonomy): Eukaryota > Metazoa > Chordata > Mammalia > Dermoptera > Cynocephalidae > Galeopterus > Galeopterus variegatus. Next base: position 175,086 of record NW_007727076.1, on the reverse strand, counting down.
GGAATATATCCTACAGAAGCTGAATATTATCTAACTGAAATCAGTAGCCAACATCACACATAGTAAACAAACTTTTACAGGATGTCTCTCTCAACCATTATTATTGAACATAATTTAGAAAGCTCTAGCTAAATTAATAAGGCAGGGAAAAGGAAGGTCTTAACTATTAAAAGAGTGAGATAAATGTATCAGTATCTGTGGAGGATATTACTGTCTACGTAGAAAATCCAAGTGAATCAATTGTAAAACATGGCTTAGACAAAAGAAAAGTTCAATAGAGTACTAGTTACAAGAAAAATAAACAAAATTCAGTAGCTTTCGTATGTACATGTATATTATATATCAACAAAAACCAGTTAGAAAACATAAAGGGAAAGCAGGTTGCATTTACAGGAGCACTAGCAGCAACAGAACAAGACCCCTGGAATGTCCTTTCCAAATCCTTACAGAAGCTGCTGGCTCATTCCTTTTAATGTTTACATCGTATAGACATAGTAATTTATTTAACTATGTAGTTTCCTACTGATAGATATGTAAATTGGTTTTCATATTTCTGTTTTTACTATAAATGAGACAAGGGCATTTTGAAAACTAACGACAAGAATTTTGATTTGTAATTCTTGGCTTTAATTATATGATTAAGCTATAGTAATTAATATTATTAATTATTGGTGATAGTACGGGAATAGATCTTTGGACTAGAAGAAGAGGTCTCAGACAGTGTAAGCTATATGGCATTTCACATCAGGAGTATAAATCCAAAGGAAAATATCATATAAAGGAAAATATTTGAAAGGTTTGACTAAAAATTAAAACCATATTTTCTTTCTGATGCTGAACTGACTGTTCCTCTCTCTCTATCCAAGGGGTCATTTTTCCTATTTGCAATAGGCTTTTCTAAATTCAGTTTCTTTATTTTCTTCCTGAGAGTTCTTTTGCTGCTTTTCTATCTCCAAATGCCAGTTCTTCCCTTGTTTATCCATGACTAACTGCTGTTAGGGCATAGCCATAAATAGACCCACGTCACCATATGCAATATGAATACTTAGTTTTTGCTGTTGACTTCTAAAAAGAATTTGAGGCAATTTGGTACCTGTATTAGGATAGACTGAGCTGTTGTTTCGAAGAGACCCAGTAGCACAGTCACTCAAACAACAATAGTAATAAACATTTTTGTAACCATGCTTTTTATCTGGCACATTACATGTATTAACTCCTTTAATGCTAACAAGAACACTAAGAGTAGGTATCTCCATTTTATAGGTGGGAAACTAAGACACTGAGAACTTAGGTAACTTGCTCAAGGTCAAACAGCTAGTAAGTGGGGGGAGCCAGGATTTGAGTTTGGAGAGCCGCTTTGCTACACTGTCACGTATCCATCCAAAAGATAGGCAGGTGATCCCTGGGTAGTAGTCCCCTGTTCCACGAGGAAACAAGATTTTTTAAAATTTTGTTTTTTATCATTTCCTGTGGTTTCCTCATGTGCATGTGGGAAATGGGAATGAAAGAAAATGGATAGTGCAATTTTTCTTTTTAAAGAACATGACCTGGAATTCATATTCATCACTTTGCCTTATATACCATTTGCCCCAAATTGGTCATATATATGGTTATAACTACTGCAAGGGAAGCTGGAATCCCTGTAGCTAAAACTCAGGGGTTCTATCACTAAAAGAAAGGAGAGGAGAACAGACACTAGGAGGGCAGCTAATAATCTTTGCTGTAAGTCATATTGGAAATGGAAGTACGGAAGTTTGACAGCACCGTAGCTTACACGAGAAGCCTCCAGGTGTGTTCTGCTCTTCTTTCCCGGTCTCCCCATGTCCATGATGCCATGTTCTTTTATATTCTCCTCCTGAGTTTTTCTTTAATGTTTATTCTTTCTTTGTTCCCATTGCTACCGTGTTGGTCCAGAAAGTGTTGTCTCTCCCCCTATTACCTGGCCTCCCTCTACCCATATACTCCCTCTCTCATACCTGCCAGAGAGATCTTTTGAAAAAGATACCAAAGCTGAATAAAGCCGTTTTCCTCTTGAAAATCCTCAGTGCATATCTTCTCTAGGTTAAAAATCTAAACTGTTTGGCCTACTTTAGTATATCTTTAATTTTCTTATTTTTAGTTGCTTTTTGGTACTTTCCCAAGTATACGGTGCATCCTAGTCATACTTTCTATTATTTTCCAAAGATACCATCTCACTTCCTTATTTTGACATTATTTTCTCTTTTTAAAAGCCACACTAAGCCACCCTTCTGTTCATATAGAAATCTCGTATACTTTCTTCAAGATGCTGATTTTAAATATCATCTGTTCCATGAAGTTAGCTATCACAATTAGTTATTACATCCCTGGTTTTCTCTCTAGCATTTTGAAGTTTATGCCTTCATTAGCGTTTATCTTCTGTATTCTAATACTTGTTTACTCCTTTATGCTTTAACCTCATGGGCTCCCTGAGGGCAGAGACTATGTTAAAACATCTTTTAAAATTTTTCCCAGCATACAACACAGTACATGACACATGGTAGTCATTGTATCAGATAAATGTAAGGTGAATTATAAAGGGATGAAGTGAGTCATTGAAATTTATTATAAACAGAAAATATGATGTTTTATTCAGGCTGTTGCAACATAAGACATTATCAATCTTTTAACTGAGAACATTAGTAAAAAACCCATTCATTTCTACAGTGCTTTCCAAATTTGAAGCACTTTCACATACTATCTCAGATTTTACAATAGCTGGGACAGCCATAGAGACATTTTTAATAAGAAATCTCATTTATTTTGGTGATTGAAAAAATATTTACGGGTACATAAATATAAACAAAACAGTCTGTCTTTGGATGTGCATGTTGTAGAACGCTTACCTCTGACCTACTTATAGTGCATTTTGTGTCGCAGTGGATGACGTAGTGGATGAAAGTGACGACAATGATGATATTGATGGAGAAGCTGAAAATGAAACTGAAAATGAAGATGACCTAGCTCCAAATTTTAAGGTTAGTACATTTCTATCATTACCCAACTTATAAATCATATACTACATCTGAAAAACAGAGATTGGGTAAATAGATATATATAAAACAGCAAATTAATTAGCTTTGTTCACATCTTTTTATTATGGATGACTATATAGACACTATAAACAGTTAAAAGGGCAGGTAATGTTTTAAAGCCACTGGTGTGAAAAGGCCTTAAAGTAACTTAGATTCACTCTCTCTGACCGGAAAGATTTTATCTAACTTTTCTGACTTAGATTTTGAAATCTAAGGAAATCTAAAGCATCTAAGGAAAGTGGTTTGAGATTCTATTGTGGCAGCTTATTCCAAAATGCATTACCCTTTGTCAGGAATCTTTTGGGGATACAGAAATAGTAGGAAAATTTCCTATAACTGATGTATTTTTTATGAGAATTTGTGTTTACATAATGATTCCTAGGTTTCAGTTAATTGGTTAAGGAAGTGGAGAGAAGTGTTTATTGAATTGAAAAAATATAAAATTATTGTCATGTTAGGTAAAAGAGGCAGGTGAGTTTTTAGAATTTTATAGCAACTGTGGAAGTCTAGAAACTCTACATTTTGCTTTATTTAGTGCTAGAGGAGGTCACTTTAGCATCTGTCCAGAAAGGGTCTCGTTCATTTATCAACTGTTTAGCTTATTGCTGGGTGTATTTGGGAGGAGAGATTAATTTGACTCTAGTGTGCTTGTGCCTTTTTAGTCTTGGAATACTACATCAAAATTGGGTCACACTAAGTATTTGACTCTCTTCGGAGATAGAATCTAAGATACTGGAAGATTTCTGTCTTAATAGCAGATCATAGAAACAATTTCATAACCACCAAATGTGATCACCAAGGCAGGCTTTGGCAAAATTGTCAAGTTAGCCATTCTGGATGACATGATGTCTGTGTCCTGGCCTCAAGAAGCTATAAAGATGAAAAACAGTGCAAGGTCTGATGGTCAAGGCAAGAAATCTGGGGTAACTTTGTGTTTATTTTTCTGAACCTGATAAAAGTGAAAGAACTGGTAGGATCCAAGTTAGGAGGATTGAGATTCTATATGTAAAGTGTTCTTTAGATAACAGAGGCAATATTAAAAATAGAATGTTTAGATTCTTTGGAAGGTTAATGTTTGGGGGTAGTAAAATTCCCAGACTAATAGTGAATCTATAACATTAAAATGTTGTATTTTGATTGAAACCTTGTATGTGCTACATGTTTCCATGCCTGTTAAAAACCAAGTATATTCAGTATTACTTACTTTATTATACAATAATAAATTATACTTTATTAAATCGCAAATAATAGCTAAATTCTTGAATATGAAATAATAAACACGTAGTATGTTTTTCCTTTAAATTACTAGTTAATGTGTATAAATATAGTCATATATGTGTATGTAAAGCATTTTAAGGATGAAGTATGATAGAATACATTTGTTTTAAGGCTGAAAAGTAAGTAATTTACTCTGGTAGTAAGATAAATGCAAAATTAAAAATGAGGGGCCGACCCCGTGGCTCACTTGGGTGAGTGCAGTGCTGGGAGTGCAGCGGCACTGGGCGCCGAGGCCGCGGGTTCGGATCCTATATAGGGATGGCCGGTGCGCTCACTGGCTGAGCGTGGTGCGGGCAACACCAAGCCAAGGGGTACGATCCCTGTACCGGTCACACACACACACACACACACACACAAAAGAGTACCAATTAAAAATTAATAAGTGGTCTTATTATCTCTCTTTAGCCATCAGTGAAGTTAACGATGATTTTGTATTAGTGTGAGTCCACAGTTATTGAGGATCCTGGAAAATAGCTTGGATAGTAGGTAAACTGATCCTTGCCCTCCTATCACAGGGAGCATTAGCTCTTCTCTGAAGAGCACACAGACCAAATTGATTCCAGATACGTATCTTGTTTCTCTGAGGACATTCTTTTTCTTTAAATTTACCCTCTTCTTTTCCAAAGGGACATGGAAAACATTTCTGGCTGTTCCACTCATTACGTTTTTATCCCCCTGAAAAACAGAGTGAATGGTGACACTGAACTTTTCTAAGGAACTTTCTTTACCATGGAATGTGAGAGTGTGTGCTAATCATTAGTCTGTATTGAGGCGGCGCCTCCTACTGCCTGACAGTGTATGCTCTGGGACACTCCTACTGGTTTTGCATCCTGGCTCCTCTCTTTGCAGATGAGTCATTTTGAGCAAGCCACTTAACTTCTCTATGCCTCATTTTCCTCTTCAGTTAATTGGGGGTAATGATACTATCTATGTCATAGTACTAAATTAGATAGAATGTGTATAAATGCTTAGCATAATGCATCATATATTTTCAGCACTCAATAAATGTTAGCTGTTTTGATTATCCCCACCATCATGTTTTTCAATTTAGTTTTCTCAAGTTTTACTTCCTTTTAATAAGACCAAAATGATGGCAGTTAAGGAGATGGAGGAGAGCATACTTTAGTCTTGATCTTGACACAGGGTTTCTGTCTTGAGGAGCCCAAATACCCTGTTATATTAGAATAACCATGATAAAAACAAAACATAAAAACCACCGATAATGCAACACCTCAAAAAAAATAAGCAAATTTGAATTTAGGGTAAAATGAATATCTTTATTCCGAGATTATTCTCTAATTACTTGTAATTAGTAATTTGGAATATTTAAAATTTAAAATGTATTTTGTAATTTTTATGGATTTTTAAAACTGCTGACATGCTATTTTTATATTTCAGAATGATGATATTGAGACAGATATTAACAAACTAAAACCCCAGCAAGAACCAGGACGAACTATAGAAGAACTAAAAATGTATGAACACCTTTTCCCTGAACTTGTTGATGATTTTAAGGTATAAATATAGAAAATTCAGCTTGTTAACTTATTTTAATAAAAAGTTTTCCTCCCCTTAGGCTTTATAATTAGTTTTATTCTGTTTTTCATTTAAAATGAAACTAATATTGCTTTTCTGAGTGACATTGGACAATTATGTCAACATTCTGAGCTGCAAATTGGTTATTTGTAGAATGAGGGGAGATGGACTAGCTTTTTAATTTTTTTTCTTTTTCTAAAATGACATTTCAAAATCTTATTATAATCTTCCTTATATCAGTTGTGTTCAGCCGAGGTGAGAACAAAGAAAGTGCTGAATTAAAAATACAGTGTATATGTGCTAAATGTTTTTCTGCTGATAGTTCACTGCTGGGGTTGGGGAAAGACTAGGAAGAGGAAGAGAAGGCTTTATGTCTGAGTTGGTTCATAGGAATAGTAACTTGTTATTAACATTTCTAAGCCTCATTTGTTTACTGGAGTATAATTATTCAGCCTGGATTATACAGCAAGTAAAGTTCATTGAGTTGTTGGCAGTTAGTAGATCTAGTTTCTTATTCTGTCCCTTGCTGACTTGTGGTGGGTCCTTGGATAAGTGTTTGAAGCTACCCAGGATCTTAAAGTGTAAAATAAAGAGAATTTGAACTAGATAATCTCTAAGATTTGTTTAGCCCTGATTGTAAACCTAGTTGCTTAAAGGAAAAAGACTTTAATGTGAGGTTATATATGAGAAATGAAAAAAAAAAAATTTGCCAGCTCGTGTTCCCATTTCACAGTTCTGTTATTCAGGTTTCTCTTTGGGAACTTATGAGCTTTGAATTCAATAGAAGATGAAGCAACATCCTCCCGGTCATTCCCGCCCTCCCCCCCCCCAGGTGTCTGGTTACTCCCTATAGATTTGAGGTACATTGGAAGGTACTTTGAAATCATGGGTAGAAGGAGGGAAAGAATGAAGAGAAGGTATTTGTAACAAAAAGAAAAAGAAAAAAAGGCTGGAAAAGACATTTGGGAAAGGGTATGCGTAGAGGTAGGGCTGGGTCTGGAGCTCACAGACTCCTTGAGCCTGTTCACAAACCCTTCACAAGCAGGTCTATGAACTAGGTAACTGGCAAAAAGGTCCTTGGAGCCTTGGTTGAAGTAAGAACAGTCTTTACTCAGCACACACACGTCTGAGAGCTGGGCAGTACAAAGAGAAACTCAGAAACGCAACTGCTCCCGGCAAAGTCCAGAGAAAAACTAAGCAGCTGCCAGCAGAGTAAATTCACTCTATTTTTAGACACAAGCTCTGCCACCAGCCTGCTTCATACACTGAAGAACACACAACAGCAACAAAACTAAAAAGATACATGGGTGCACATGTGCACTAACTCCACCCACACATGACTTGTTTACAAAAAATGTGCTGCTGGACCCCAACGGGACCTGAGTCCAGGGAGCCTGACCAAACTATTCTATTTCCCCCACAGTATGTATGGTATGATTTTCTTTCATTCAACCTACAGCAAGTATCTGGCTGCTCTTTTAACACATTTGTGCTCGGCTAAGAACCACATGAAAATAAAATACCAAAGATAATAAATATGAAAGTACTTCAAAAAGTTCATGAAAGATTCATATTATCTTTTAATCCTATTTTTTCTTGAACTTTTTGAAGTACCCTTGTACTGCTAAATCAAGGCATTTATCTCTTATTAATTTC
>NW_007727076.1:164827-166313 GCF_000696425.1 Galeopterus variegatus | reverse complement strand
CTTAGGGGGAAAGCTGAAAGCTTTAGTGTGATGTTCAATATGATGTTAGCTGTGGGTTTGTCATATATGGCCTTTATTGTATTGAGATACTTTCTATACCTAATTTGTTGAGGGTTTTTATCGTGAAGAGATGTTGAGTTTTATCAAATGCTTTTTCTGTGTCTATTGAGATGATCATATTTGTTTTTTTTTTCTTTCATTCTGTTGATATATGTTGACCATCTTTACATTCCTGGGGTAAATCCCACTTGATCATGGTGTATAATCTTTTTCATGTGCTGTTGAGTTTGGTTTGCTAGTATTTTACTGAGGATTTTTGCATCTGTATTCATTAGGGATATTGGCCTGTAGTTATCTTTTTTGTGTTGTGTCCTTCTCTGGTTTTGGTATCAGGGTAATGCTGGTCTCCTAGAATGGGTTTGGAAGAATTCCCTCCACTTTAATTTTTTGAAGTAGTTTGAAAAATATTGGTTTTTCTCCATTAAAAATTTGGTAGAAATTGGCAGTAAAGCCATCTGATTCAGGGCTTTTCTTTGTTTGGAGACTTTTTATTACGGTTTCAGTCTTATTACTTGTTATTGGTCTGTTCAGATTTTCTGTAGGTAATATGTGTCCAGGAATTTATCCGTTTTCTCTAGGTTTTCAAATTTGTTGGCATATAGTTCATAATAGTCTCTAAANCTTGAACTTTTTGAAGTACCCTTGTACTGCTAAATCAAGGCATTTATCTCTTATTAATTTCCTTCTACTGTTTTAGCTGCATCTTATGAACAGTAATTTTAATGTTTAGTATTTTCATTATCTTTGTTCAGAAACTTAATTTCCATTATTTTTTTCTTTGATACATTGGTCATTTCAAAGTTGGCTTTTTAATTTACACTTTTTAAATTTATCTTCTACTGATTTCTAGCATATTGTGGTAGGATAAGAGGGCATACTCTTTGTGATTATAATCTGAAATTTTTGAAGCTTGTTTTATGGTCAACTTTCGTTACTATTGCTTATCTTCTATAATTTCTTTGATCAGTGTTTTATAGTTTTCCTTCTAGAGATCATTTACCTCCTTGGTTAAATTTATTCCTAGGTATTTTATTTGTTTTTGTTGCTATTGTAAATAGGATTGCTTTTTGATTTTTTTTCTTTTCATGCTAGTTTGTTGGCGTATAGAAATGCTACTGATTTTTGTATGTGAATTTTGTATCCTGCAACTTTATTGAATTTATCAGGCCTAAGAGGTTTTTGGTAGAGTCTTCAGGTTTCTCTCTATATAAAATCATGTTGTCTGCAAACAGGGACTGTTTGACTTCCTCCTTTCCAATTTGGATGTCCTTTATTTCTTTCCCTTGCCTCATTGCTCTGGCTAGGACTTCCAGCTCTGTGTTAGATAAGAGTTGTGAGAGTGGGCATCCTTGTCTTGTTCCAGTTCTTAGGGGGAAAGCTGAAAGCTTTAGTGTGATGTTCAATATGATGTTAGCTGTGGGTTTGT
>NW_007727076.1:158815-163267 GCF_000696425.1 Galeopterus variegatus | reverse complement strand
AAAGAACCTTTGTTTTTCTGTGGTGTCAATTGTAATGTCTCTTTTTGTATTTCTGATTTAATTTATTTGGGTCTTTTTTTTTTCTTGATTTAGCTAATGGTTTGTTGATTTTGTTTATCTTTTCAAAAAACCAACATTTTGTTTGATTATCTTTGATTTTTTGTCTCAGTTTTATTTATTTCTGCTTTGATTTTTATTATTTCTTTTCTTCCACTTATTTTGGGTTTAGTTTGTTTTTGCTCTTTTAGTTCCTTGAGGTATATCATTAGGTTATTTGAAATTTTTCTGGGTTTTTTTTTTTGATGTAGGCATTTATTGCTACAAGCTTTCTTCTTAATACTGACTTAGCTGTATCTCATAGGTTTGGTATGTTGTTTTTCTGTCATTATTTGTTTTAAATTTTAATAAATACAAAATTATTTTAATAATTAAATTTATTATTTAAAATTTTTCTTTTAATATCTTCTTTGATTCATTGGTTGTTCAGGAGCATATTGTTTGTGTATTTTTATTGTTTCTTGTTATTCATTTTTAGTTTTATTTCATCATGGTCAGAAACTATGCTTGATATGATTTTGATTTTTTGGAACTTGTTGAGATTTGTTTAGTGCCTAATATATGGTCAATCCTGGAGAATGTTTCTTGTGCTGATGAAAAGAATGCATTCTGCAACTGTTGTATGAAATGTTCTGTAAATATCTGTTAGGTCCATGCGGTCTGTGATGCAGCTTAAATCCAATGTTTCTTTGTTAATTTTCTGTCTGAATGATCTGTTCAATGTTAAGAGCAGGTGTTGAAATCCTCAAATATTATTTTGGTATCTGTGTCTCTCTTTAGATTTGATAATATTTGCTTAATATATCTGGGTGCTCTAGTGTTGGGTGCATATATATTTATAATTGTTATATTTTCTTGCTTTATAGAATCCTTTATCATTATAAAATGTCCTTCTTTGTCACTTAGTCCAGTTTTTGTTTTAAAGTCTGTTTTATCTGACATAAATATAGCTACTCCTGCTTGCTTTTGGTTTCCATTTGCATGAAATATCTTTTTTCATCTCTTCACTTTCAGTCTATTTGTGTCTTTATAGTTAAAGTGGGTTTCTTGTAGACAGCATATGGATAGGTCATATTTTTTAATGCATTCAGCCAGTCTGTAACTTTTAATTGGGGCATTTAGTCCATTTATATTCAAGGTTATTATTGATTGATATGGGAAGTCTTACTCCTGTCATTTTTTTGGTTATTTTCTATAGCCTTTGTTCCTTTCTTCCTCTCTTTATTGTTTATCTTTGTGATTTGGTGATTCTTTGTATTAAGAAGTTTTGATTTTTCTCTCTCTACACTATGTATGTGCTCTACCAGGGAGTTTTATACATTTGCATGTTTTTACTATGGTCGGTATCATTCTTTTTCTTCTAGATGTAGGACTCCCTTAATTATTGTTTTGTAAGGCTGGTCTAGTGGTGATGAATTCCCTTAGTTTTTGCTTGTCTATGAAAGACTTTATTTCTCCTTCATTTCTGAAGGATACCTTTGCTGGGTATGTAATTCTTGGCTGACAGTTTTTTTTCTTTCAGTACCCTTAATATGTCATCCTGTTCTCTCCTGGCCTGTAATGTTTCTGCTGAGAAATCTGCTGTTAGTCTAATGGAGATTCTCTTATATGTAACTTGACACCTTTTTCTTGCTGTCTTTAGAATTCTCTGTCTTTGACTTTAACAGGTTGACTAACATGTGCTTCGGTGAGGATCTTTTTAGTGTTGAATCTGTTTGCGGTTCTTTGAGCTTCCTGTATCTGGATGTTTGTATTTGTTCCAAGATTTTGGAAATTTTCAGCTGTTATTTCATTAAATAGTTTTTTTATTCCTTTTCCCTTTTCTTTTCCTTCTGGAACTCCTATAATGAGAAAATTTGTTTGTTTAGTAGTCTCTCATAATTCCTGTAAGGTTTCTTCATTCTTTTCATTATTTTTTTCTTTTTTTTTTTGTCTGACTGGGTTATTTCAAAAGCTCTGTCTTCAAGTTCTGAAAATTTTCTTCTGCTTTATATAGTCCATTGTTGAAGCTTTCAAGTGTAGTTCTTATTTTATTCATTGAATTCTTTGGCTACGAGATTTGTCTTTTTTTTTTTTCTTTTTTTTTTTAGTGATATCAGTCTCTTTGTTACATTTGTCATTCATATCACGAATTGTTTTTCTGATTTTGTTGAATTGTCTGTATTCTCTCATGTCTAATTGAGTTTCCTTACGATTATGCTTTTGAATTCCCTATAAGGAATTTTGTCAATATTCTTTTCTTTGGAGTCTGTTGGTGGAGATACTGTGATCTTTAGGAGGTGTCATATTTCCTTACTTTTTCATGTTTTTTTGTGTTTATACAAGAATAGTCACTTTTTCCAGTATTGTAGAGTAGCTTTCATAGTGATAGACTTTTTCCTCTAGGTGGGTATATGGTGTTGATTGGGCGTGATTATGTTGACTTTAGTTCTAGGTGGGCACAGCTTGTGGTTTTTGTTGTTTCTTTAGTTGTAATCTTTATCAGCTATGACTGTAATTGCCTGTGTTGCCTGGGCTCTGCAGGTTTGTATTGGTGGTAGTGTGGTTTTGCAGTGGGTAGGGGAGATTGACTGATTTTTAGGCCAGCATGTTTGGGTACAGCAGGCTGGCCAGCTGTGCATCATTGTCTCCTAGGGGTGGGGCCTCATGTGGCTATGAAGGAATAGCCTGTTTTGTGGCAGTGGCTCCTGAGGGAGTAGGTCCATGGCTGGGCATTTGTCAGGGACAAGTGTAGGTGCAGGCTGGTGCAGAGGGCAGCCCTGCTGTGTGGCAGTGGTTCCTGAAGGGCACAGACTCCTTTGGAGCAGCTGACAATATAGGCATGGAGTGCCAGATTGCTATTTGGTGGTAGGTCCCTAAGGGCTGGGCCACCTCCAGAATGGCTGGCAAGACTGGATTTGGGTACACATGGATGCTGGGGTACTGCTTGTTATGGAGTAGTGAATCCTAAAGGGCAGGGCCACCTACGGAGTAGTTGGTAGGGCCGGACTTGGGTGTGCACCTGGAGAGGGAGCTGCTCTGGTCTGTAGAGGTTTCTCCGGGGTCCTGGTCACTCTGTTGGGCCCAGGCTCCAAGCATTTAGGATTGTGGCACTGCAGGCACCCCAGTGGGCAGGGTGAAACAATGATGGGGCCTCAAGTATAGGGACAGATAAAGGCCATCAGTCCCTAGTGCTAGATGTACTCCTGCAGTGAGTTTGATTTTGAGAAGGTGTCCTGCTGCTGCAACTTTGGATGCAGCCCTTGGAGTGTACTATGGGGCTCCTACAGCTGTGTGAACTCCCGGCAGACTTCTAAACAGTCCCTGTGGGGACTTCTGTAGCAGAAACTCATGTGTCTGTGGTGGCTAAGGGGGCCACTGGGGATCCCAGCTTGCCTTTTCTCCATGGGAAGAATTCCCCCCTCACTGTGAGCCAGTCCTGGTGGAGGAGCTGGTGTGGAAGAGGGAGGGTGGCCTGCTTCCCTGTGGGTGTTGGTATTCTGGGCTTTTGAGCTCTAGAGTGGTTTTGCTGCTCTCCATTGTTTCCGGCATGCTTCCTCAGGCACTCCTGTTGATATGTGGTTGTTTATTCATTATTTAGGTCCCTTTTTTTATAGGGTAGATGATTGTCAGTTGACTGTGGTTAGCTGTCTTGCAGACACTCTGGACTTTCCTTTTAAAAATTCCGTTTGGGATTTAATTGTGTTTGGATTCTGTAAGTTGTTTTCTCTTAGGATTTGGAAAAACTCTCCATTCTTTTTTTCAGATACTGCCTCTTGCCCTCCCCCACCCCCTTTGTTTTCAGTTCTAATTGAATGTAGACCTTTTTAACTCTCTTCCATGTCTTTTAACCTCTTTTCATGTTTTTCTTCTCTTTGTCTCTCCCTTCTATATTCAGGTAATTTCATCAGAGCTAACTGCCACTTCCCTAATTCTCTTTTTGGCTCTGTGTCATCTTTTCCTGTCATTAAGATTTTAATTTTGTTTGATTTTGATTTGTAGAAGGTTTAGAAAATGTTCCTTTAATCTTTTATTTGTTGTTTTCTGTATTTTATCTCTTTGAACATATTAAATATAGTAATTTGTTAGCCTTATAATTTTAGTGTCTGAAGTTCTGGTAGGTCTTTTTCTATCTCTGTTGTTTCTTTTGGTTCTTTCCCTTTCTACTTTGTTTAAATGTATGTTTATTTATTTTTTTCTAATTGTGAGCTGCTCTTTTTTTTTTTAAATAATTTTTTTTGTGGAAATTATTTGGAAACTGCAAAAGATTTTGTTGTTGCTGCATTTAACAGGTACTGTTACAGATAAAATTCCTCCTTGAGCGTTTTATGAATATGAATTCAGCCTGCAAATCCATGTGATGTGATGGGCAGGCTTTGGTACCAATTTGTGAGTAGTGATGTTTTTCACTGCTAT
>NW_007727076.1:156096-157835 GCF_000696425.1 Galeopterus variegatus | reverse complement strand
AAAAAAAAAAAAGAAAAACCGTGTGTTCCAGGAGTCAACAAGTTACCTAAGAAGAGTTGCAACTGATAAACGTGTGAAAAATTGTTCGATTTTCTAGTTGTCAAAGAAAAACAAATCAAAATAACAGTAAGATAATATTTTGTATCTATCACATTGGAAAAATTAAAAAACAAACTGTAGTCCCTGATATTGGCCAGGAAGAGAGCAGTTGAAATAAATGCTCTCCTATTCAGTTACTGGGATTATACCTTAGTACAAGTATTGTTGGAGAGTATCTGGACAATCTGTATTAAGCATCAGAATTGATTATAATGTCTATCCCTGTTATTCCATTTCTGTACTGGACATTATACTAAATGAAGCAAAAACTTGTTGCAAAAAGATTTTCACTGCTGAGTTCTATAATAGCAAAGTTTTGGAAATGGCTTAAATACACACCTTACTTAGCTGTTTGTTTAAATCATTCCTTCATCTATTAAGGACAAATGCCCAGCAGTAGGAGAATGGTTAAATCAATTGTATCTTTCCTTGATAGAATCTTATATAAACATAAAAATATTTCTAAAATTATAAAAGAAGAAAAGGCTATTTGATGTATAAGCAGCATCCTGTTTTTTACTTGAGCTTCCAGAACACTTTTCTTTCCTACTTTTTGTCTTTCTTGACTGGCTTTATCTCCTCCATCTCCTTTTCTGTTTCATCTTCATCTCCTCAACCTCTTAAGATTAGAGTTCCCCAAGCCTCAGTTTTTTATCCTCTTCTATGTTTCTTACCATTGATTTCCAGTCTCACAGCTTGGAATAATATTTCTATGCTAACAACACCCAAATTTGTATCTTCTGCATGGACTTCTCTTCTGAATTCTGTACACATATCTAGCTGCCTACTGTACATCTTCATCTCTCTGTGGCTTACTCATGCTTAACATGTCCAGAGCTGAACTCCTGATGCTGATGCTTTTCCTGTTGTTCAATCAAACACTTTGGCATCATCTGTGACATGTTTAGTATCTTCTATCCTATATCTGCTCTATTAGGATATCATGGTGATTCTTCAGTATGTTCAGAATGCATCCACTTCTTACCAGATTCCCTGGATTACTGCAACAGACACTTAATTGGCCTTCTATTCTGTCCTTCTCAGACTATTCTTAGAAGAGAACCAGAGTAGAGGTTCTCAACTGGGTTGATTTTGCCTCTCAGGGGGACATTCGACAATGTCTGGAGACATTCTTGGTTTTCATAAGTGGAGAGGAGGGTCTGCTACTGGCATTTGGTGGGTAGAGGCCAGGGATGCTACTAAATGTCCTGCAGAGTATGAGACAGTGCAACCTACCCCCAACTAAAAATGAAAACTGAGCAAAAAAGAATGATCTTGCCCCAAATCTCTGCTGCTGTGGTTAAGAAACCCTGCACTAGGATATTATTTTTAAAACATAAGTCATTACATGACTCTCAATCTCATTCAAAGTAAAAACCAAAATTCTTGTAATAGCCTGTAAGGCCCTACAGTACCTAGCCCTCTTTTACCTCTTGAAATTCATCTTGCTCATTCTTGTTCCAGCCATCCTCATTCTTGTTCCAGCCATCCTAACCTTGCTGTTCTTTCAACGTGCTAGGTGTTCTCCCACTCTGGTGCCTGTGTGCCAGCTGTCCTCCGCCTGAAATGCTCCCTGTGCGCGGTGCCCTCACTTCCTTAAAGTCTTTGCTTATATCTCATCTGCCCAGTGAGGCTCTCTA
>NW_007727076.1:153318-155509 GCF_000696425.1 Galeopterus variegatus | reverse complement strand
CCTTGCTCAGCCAGTGAGCGGCCGGTCTGTATGTGGGATCCGAACCCTCGGCGGGAGTGCCCCCACGCTCCCAAGCGGCGCACTGTAGCAGTGCACCACCGGGCCGGCCCATAACCATTGGCATTTAGAATTGCCACCCACCACTCCTCTCCCTGGCATTCCCAATCCGCATGTTGCTATCCCCTCTTTTTTCTTGTGATGGCACTTTACCCTTTTAATGTTCTATAAAATATATAGTGTTTATCACTTGTAGAGATAGTCCTCTCCCTTCCACCTCTGTAAGAATGTAAGCTGTAACAGGGAAGAGGTGTTTTTTTGTTGTTGTTTTTTTTTTTTAAACTGATAAGTGTTAAGTGCCTGAAACAGGGCTTGGCACAAAATGGACACTCCATAAATATTACATATAACAGAAGCTTCATAAATATTGCACAAAATAGACACTCTGTAGTGTTTGTTGAATTAATGAATAACAATTTAGTCATTGTGTTTTTCCTAATAGGACTTTGGATGATTTTAATGTCTTTCTGCTTTTCTAAAATTTCCCATATTTCTGTGATATATAGAATTATTTTTATAATAGAAAAGATAAGTGTTATGAATTTTGTTGTGTTTAAATATTATTAGTGAAATTAAAACATTCTATTTCATCCATCTTTAAAATTTTTAAATGTTAGTTTCTGAAGCAGAATATAAAATGAATATGATCTTAATTTTGTTAATGTATTTTTATATTTTCAGATAAGATTAAACATATTTTTTATTTTTAAAGGACTATGACTTAATCTCCAAAGAACCAAAGCCTTTTGTATTTGAGGGAAAAGTACGTACTCCTATTGTTGTGCCTACGGCAGGAGAGGAAGCATCTGGGAATTCAGGCAAATTAAGAAAAGGAGTTGTAATGAAGGAGAAGGTATCTTCTAAAGAAGATGAAGGTGATAAGAAACCTACCTTTATGAATCTAGCAAAAGAAGACATTAAAGATAATGACAGAACATTACAACAGCAGCTAGGTGACCAGAATAGAACTATTTCATCAGTCCGTGGCTTAAACAATGATATCGTAAAGGCCTTGGACCGAATTACATTGCAGAATATTCCTTCTCACACAGCCCCAGGTTTTACTGCAGAAACAAAGAAGGACTACAGCCTCCCCCTTAGTGTTCTTACGTGCACTAAAGCATGTCCCCACATGGCCACTTGTGGAAATGTTCTGTTTGAGGGAAGAACAGTTCAGCTAGGGAAGCTTTGCTGTACTGGAGTTGAAACTGAAGATGATGGAGATACCGAGTCTAATTCATCAGTGGAACAGGTATCTATTGAAGTACCTGATGGACCAACACTGCATGACCCAGACCTCTATATTGAGATTGTGAAAAGTACAAAGTCTGTCCCGGAATATTCAGAAGTGGCTTATCCTGATTATTTTGGTCACGTTCCGCCTCCATTCCAAGAGCCTATTTTAGAAAGGCCTTATGGTGTCCAAAGGTGAGTTGCAGATGTCTCCCACCTTCTAAGTAAGACCATTGTCAAAATATGAGGTATACTTAAAAAATTACTTTGGGTATTTAGGAAGAAAATTATTCTGAATTAAAGTTACTGTATTTTTTTTTTTATCCTGTTTTGGAAATTTTGCATTGTTTTGGAATTGTCCGTGTGTGTTTACTTTTTTTTCTAAGCTCTCTATTTATCCATTGAAGCCAGAATAATAAACCTGATCCTTAGTTAAATTAGAAATTTTCTACTTAGACTGAATCTCAAAATATAAAAGTAGATTATTCAATAATCTTTGAATAAATATTAGCTTAGCAATATTTATTAATTTAGTAATTTATCATTTGAACTTGATTTAGGTATATGATTTAAAAATAGGAATGAAGCAATATGGACAGTATTATTTTGCCATAAAATTTGAAATTTTAATTGCAAATATACAATGTAGAAATGTGGGATTCATAAAAGCAGTAACTAAAGTTATTAAATATTACCCAATAATATTAGATATTATAAATAGTGAATATTCGGCATATCATATACAATGTAGAAATGTGGGATTCATAAAAGCAGTAACTAAAGTTATTAAATATTACCCAGTAATATTAGATATTATAAATAGTGAATATTCGGCATATAGAATACCTTTCTTGGTGCATCTGAACTATTTTTGGTGATTATGGTTAAGGTTTTATGATGA
>NW_007727076.1:151452-152759 GCF_000696425.1 Galeopterus variegatus | reverse complement strand
GAATACCTTTCTTGGTGCATCTGAACTATTTTTGGTGATTATGGTTAAGGTTTTATGATGATGGCTTATTAGTATCTATCTAAAAAAAAATCTGTATACTTTTTTTATATGTTTGTAGTGTGTAATGAACAAGGAAGACCTTGTTGTGGGTGTTTGATTCTCCTTACACTATAAGCCCCTTTAAGGCAACAATTATATCTTATTTATTTTTATCTATAGCATCTAGTATTATTGATCATTTTTACTTGGCAATTTTGTGTATGTTTAATGCTACCAGTTGGCTCCTTGAACTACAGGTGTGGAATCCACACAGCATAGCACCAAAACAGGGGACCAACTTTCCTGGGAAAAGTGTGTGGGAGTGGGCCTGTGCCGTGACATCTGCTGTATCACAGGTGGTACCATCTGGGGGCAGCCAGCCTCATGGAGTGCTGGAATGGCCTTCAGAAGGCACAGGTGTAGCTTGAACTCGGATGGGTTGCCGTCTTTCAGATGCAGTATATGCGCTAAATTAGAAACTTTCTCATAGTTTTGTATCCCCAATAGAAGGAATATGTGGGTCTGAGAACCAGGAGGTGGGAACAGAAGTGGCCCTATTTAGTGTAGCTCCTTGAGTCCCACTGGGGTACTTTGTGCTTTTGGTCACTGCACCTCTGGGCTCTGCAGAGTTAGGAGTCCTGGTCCTTGAAGTGGGTACAGTCTTACTACAGGGTACACAGCAAGGGTACAATATAACTATAAGCTGTGGTTGCTACTTGGGTACTTTAGACTCCTTGTGTCTAGCACCAGCAGTGGGGAAGAGACTTCACCAACTTGTCACAGGTAATTGACCCCGACAGCTAAAGGAGGTAGGGTTGCTTTTACACAATGGCAACAGGTTGAATGTGTGTGGAACTCAGGTGACTCACTTATTGGCCTTTACTATTCCCTTGCACAATTATAACTGAATGGACACATCACAGCCATCCTGGAATGAAAATGATATGGTTTCCAGGGGCTTAGACACATCAGGAATGAGAGTTTGGGTCACTTAATCAGAGAAGCTATGAAGACCTGCAGAGGTGATGGGTGAGAGGGTTTAAATACGTAGATGCTGGAGGCTGGCAATGGGGAGTGTAGCCCTGAGGACAGCTGTGGGTGGGACTTTGCCTACTGTTTTTCTTTTAAGTTTCCCCATAGAAGAAGCCCACGGGAACTGTGGGGAGAAGGATCTGGGTAGTGCAGGTGGGCTGCGGCAACTGGGGCAATGAGCTGGTCACATCTCCCTTCCTGAGCGAACCTGCCGTGAGGTCTGTAGCTGCCACACC
>NW_007727076.1:149186-150785 GCF_000696425.1 Galeopterus variegatus | reverse complement strand
GCTGGAGGCTGGCAATGGGGAGTGTAGCCCTGAGGACAGCTGTGGGTGGGACTTTGCCTACTGTTTTTCTTTTAAGTTTCCCCATAGAAGAAGCCCACGGGAACTGTGGGGAGAAGGATCTGGGTAGTGCAGGTGGGCTGCGGCAACTGGGGCAATGAGCTGGTCACATCTCCCTTCCTGAGCGAACCTGCCGTGAGGTCTGTAGCTGCCACACCTGCCGAGGCCAGGCCCTCTCTACCTTGCTGCTGGCCAGTGGTTGACTGTGGTGGGACTCGAGAGCTGAGGCACTCCCGACCGGTGTGGGGTCTGCTTAGTGCCAGTCTTTGCTTGGGGCTCCCTGTCGGTGTGCAGAGGCTTCTGCAGAGCTGCATTCAGCCTGAGCTTTTTCCACTCAGTGGCTGTCCTTTCCCAGGTGTCACACCTGCTTTTTGTCTGGAGGCCTGCTGCTGCTGCCTCTGCCCTTTGTTCTTCATGTGTGTGTCCCCTGGTAGGTCTCTTGCATGTCTCATTGTGTCTTTGTGTCTTCTTTTTGACCCGAACTGACAAAACTGGAGTGAGTCAGAATAAACAGCGACTTGATTTTTCTCCTTTCCAAGGTCAAATTTTAGGCTCTCCACCTTTCCAAAGTCAGAGGTGTCATCTTGACTACAGAAGAGACTTCCTGAACTTTAAGTGCTCCTTAGGCCCTGAAAACAAGTTTCCTTATTAAATTGACTCCAACTGAAAGTATTTTCTTACTAGCCTTTAATATCTGAGGTAAGATTTGAAGAAAGAAGGATTGTGGAATAGAGTCATAACTATTGTGTAAGCCTCTGAGTCTAAGCCTTAATTTTAACCACCAAGGGTTTTCTTATTTCCCCTTGTGGACTTTTCATGTTGTGAAAACTTTGATCAATCAAGACTCTTATTTAAGTATTTTACCCATTTATGTTAATATAGGACATATATTCCTGCCAAGCAGAGCCCAAGATCAACATTTGACAACCAGGGCTAACCCTGTTCAGTTAATACCTTTATAGACATCAATACGTGAAGAAAAGTAATGGTTTAAGTGTAGCCTTATTGCAGATAAAGGTATGATGGTTGTGAATAGCTGTCATACCTCTGAATCCTTACCACGTCTGTGTTGCAGGCGCAGAGTTACTATTCTCAGCTTGGTGACTTCTGTCCTCTTTGAGTGGCTGTTTCAGATGATGCGCCTTGTCGTTGCCTAGAGAATATTGTTGCATCCATGGTCCCAAGTTCTATTTCTCTCCCCAGGACTGGTGATGATGGTGGAGGAATTTAGAGAGGCAGGGAATTGCTGTGGTTCTTCTCTGACCCTCTCCTTCCTCTTAATATTTATGATGAGTTCTCTCACCTTGTCCCTGAAACGCAGACATTGGAATTACCCTGCAAATCTAATCTACGGATTAGAGTCCAACTTCTTCCATGTATTAGGCCACCTGTAGGATTTTTTCCTGAAGTAACTGAAGTTACTGCTTGTTACACAGTGCAGTGTCCTACCGCGTTTGTCTGCTATTCAAACAAAGCTTTAAGATACAGTTTCAATACTGTGAAGTAAACAGCATGATGAAGGTCAAAAGGAGGAAGAGAGCC
>NW_007727076.1:147376-148351 GCF_000696425.1 Galeopterus variegatus | reverse complement strand
GAGGTTTTGGTGATGGGACACAATAACTAACTACATTGTATATTGACAAAAAAAAAAAAGATAGGCTTGTTTGTATGCAAGATATGCGAAGGAGACGGAGCCCAAGGAAACAGAAACAGGGGAAACCCAGTAATTGAGAACTCTGCTACCTGTGCGTGCTCTTAGAAAATTTCAGTGAGGAGAATAGGGCTGGGTTTCAAAACACCGTTGAGGGTTGAGTGATCCTTGTCTCCACAGGAGTGCCGGAGACTTCTTTCCCTGTAGAGGGATTTCCCCACTGGTTTTCATGACCGGATGGGGATGTTATTTTGCCTTCTGCTTTGTTGCTACAGAAATATGTCATAAGTTCTGAAGCAGTCTAAAATCTTTGTCTGCTGGTCTCTCACCGTCGTGTTTTGTGTGATGGTGACAGTTTGATTTGTATGCCCTGTGTTACAAAGAATACCTTTTATCATACTTGTCATCATTTCTGTTTCATATTTGTCAAAATTTCCACGGGCATCAGATACCATATGAGGCAGGACTACAACTTGAGAACGATTGCATTGATGGGGATGAAGTTTCATATTTCAGTGAAACAATATTATTCTTTTTCTCTTATTTAGATGTATTGGACTTTCCCCAATAATGTTAATTACTTTGGCTATAACTACTGGTAAAAAAAGTGTTTTTATTCAAAAATGCTTACGAATTGTGTAGTAGACAACAGTACTTTGATATTTGAAGGTATTACCTTTTCCCTCATTATTTTATATACTCTGCAAATATCTGTCAAGTGTTGATGTGGAAGTTGTGGAGAGAAAAGTATTCCCTCTGCTTAGAGCGGTGTATCTCAAAGCTGCTTCTCTCTCTTTTCATTGTTTTACCTATTATTTCTGAATAATATTTAGAAAACTCTTCACAATTATTTGTTCTTTCACGTAACATTAATTTGCGACTGGAAGAACAAATACTTACAGCAGAAGTATGTGGACG
>NW_007727076.1:145346-146234 GCF_000696425.1 Galeopterus variegatus | reverse complement strand
AAATAAATAAATAAAAATAAATAAATAAAATCAGAGAATTAGATTAGATCAGTGTTATTCAAATTTAGGTTGGTACAGGGCCGGCCCGGTGGCGCACTGGAGAGTGCGCCGCTTGGGAGCCTGGCAGCGCTCCCGCCGAGGGTTTGGATCCCATGTGGAGACCGGTTAGGCGCGACACCGAGGGTTGCGATCCCCTTACCGGTCAGTAAAAAAAGACAAAAAGGAAAAAAAAAAAATTTAGGTTGGTACCTGTTAGTAACCAAGATTAAGAAAGAAAATAACCGTGTGTCACATGTAGTCCAGTTAAGTATTGTTTCATAATCCTTTGGTTTCACTTTCTTTTTCTGTAGAGTTGTGATTTTTAAAATGTATTTCTTACTTGTTGGTCATAATCAAAAAAATTTGATAGTCATTCACCTAGATCAGAGGTGGCAAAACTGTGGCCACATGCCAAGTCCAGCCTACTGTCTGTTTTATGTTCAGCCCACAAGCTAAAAAATGTTTTTTACATACTTAAGTGGTTAAAAAATTTCAGAGAAAAATAACGTTTTGTAGCATGAGAAGTAGGTGAAATTCATATTTGTGTTGACAAAGTTTTATCAGAATGTAGCCTTTTTTTTTTTTTTAAGTATATTATCTCTGGTGGTTTTGTGCTACAATGGCACAGTTGAATGGTTGTGACAGAGACCAGTATGAAGTGTGAAGACTAAAGTATTTACTATTTGGCCCTCTATAGGAAGTTTGCTGACCCTTGTGGCAAGGCAGTCTGGAGGCTTTATGGTTATAGAACCATTTGTGGTAAAATATCTGATAGGGGCCAAGTAATAGGTATTTCTTTTTTTTTTTGTCTTTTTCCGTGTCCGGCAACGGATCGCAACCCTCAGTGTC
>NW_007727076.1:142585-143578 GCF_000696425.1 Galeopterus variegatus | reverse complement strand
TAGCAGTGCGCCACCGGGCCGGCCCATAATGACTCTTAACTACGAAAATATATTCAACTTCACTAAAAAGTAATGGAAATTAAAATGTACTGAGATATTGTTTCCCACATACCAAATTGGCTAAACTCTAGAAGCTTAAAAACATATTCTGTTGATGAGGCGGTGGAAGAGCTGGCTCTCTCATATGTTGAAGGTGGGAGTGTCAATTGATAATACTTCTTGTAGAGGGTGATCTGTCAACGTTAATGGTACATATTTTCTTTGACCCATTAATCCGACAACTGGGAATTTATAAGATATATTTACCTCAAATTACATGTGTGTGCATACACACACACATAGTTTGCATATGCATGAAATAATATTCGAAGTTTTTCGCAACATTGTTTTTAGATTGGAAACAACTCAAATGCCCATCAATTAGAGACTTTTAAATTATGGTATATCCATTCTATCAATACTATGCAGTGGTTGAAAAACGAAAAACTCTCTGTGCACTGATGGAAAGAGCTGCGAGATGTATTATTAAATGAATTAAGCAAGGTGCTTGTTTTATGACATTCTAGACTTTGTATCAGAAAGAGGGAAAAGCAACCTGAATTTGTGCTTTCATAAAATAAAATTTGGAAGGAAGGTAATAAAAGTTATTACCTAATTGGATGGAATGGTGGGCATGTGTTGAAAGTGAGGTTTTCATTTTAGGCTTTTATGTCATTTGATTTTTGTACAATGTCAGTATATTACCTACTCAGAATTTTTTTTTAAAAATTTTATTTTATTTTGTCAACCTACTCAGAAATTTTTTTTTTCTTTTTTTTTTTTTCGTGTCCGGCAACGGATCGCAACCCTCAGTGTCGCACCTGTACCGGACCGGGACCGGCAACGGGATCGCAACCCTCAGCGTTGCACCCGCACCTCGCTCAGCCAGTGAGCGGGAACCGGTCTGTATGTGGGATCCGAACCCTCAGCGGGAGCGCTGCCGCGCTCTCAAGC
>NW_007727076.1:140455-141138 GCF_000696425.1 Galeopterus variegatus | reverse complement strand
TAGAAGATATGGATCCTCAGAGAACACTATTATGTAATGAACAGCATTTCCCATAATATCTTTACAGTAAATAAAGCAGTTAGGCTCCCTAAATTGCTTCTTAAAGTGTTGCTGTGTGGCTAAAAACCTAACAAAGTACAGTTTTGCTGGTAGCCACATACCGTGCTATCTTTTGAGGATGGACTGAATGGGCTGCACATTTTCCAGAATGCCCCGTGTAAATTATTCTCTTTTGAGCCAACTCTTTGATAAATGTTGAGTGTCAGTAAGTCTGAGATTATAGTTCCTGAGAGGACCTGGAAAATATTCGTTGTTTTGACTGGAAAGCCATATCTTTTAATAGACAGCTGAGATAAAGGAAGGAAGGATTGACATTCTTTATGAAAGGTGAGCTGTTTAATGCAAATAAATATGTGTCTGAATAAAAGACTGTTTTTCCTGTTTATTAAAGAGGGCTTAGACCAGAGCAAAGATTTCTCTCAAGTGTTAATTTTAGGTCTAGTCTAATATAAATAGGCATTGTCCCCCAAAATAAATATTACAGGTTGAAAAACAGTGGCCCGTAGGCCATGTTCAACTTGCATGTGATTTTGGCTTAACTTGCAGTGTTTTTTTTTTTTTTTGTGTGTGTATGTGTGGTTTTTTTCCCCCCACAACTGATTGTCAACATTTAAAATTTGGGA
>NW_007727076.1:138614-140378 GCF_000696425.1 Galeopterus variegatus | reverse complement strand
TGTGTGTGTATGTGTGGTTTTTTTCCCCCCACAACTGATTGTCAACATTTAAAATTTGGGAGGTTCCACATAGAAATCCAAGTATCTGGTGCTTCTTGAAAAATTAGATATGACAGGCTTTACCTCTGTTTCCTACTTGACAGCAATCAGCTTGTTTTTAGACATTACCTGTGTTCCCTAATTTTCCAAAGTCCCACGAGTCAGCTTCACTCAGTTCTGTCAACCTGCTGGCCCCTGTAGGGCCTGTACTTTTGACTCTGTTTTACGTTATGGGACATGGCTGTAGAACTGAGCTGTTATAATCAGCTGTTTAATATCAATTTTGTTTAAAAAATAAAACAAAGATACCTTTGTAAGTAATTAATTTTTGCATATTTGTAGTCTATATCAACCTTATTAATTAAATAAATTGTTCTGACAAACGGATATATTTAGTCATTCGTCCATACTTGAATACTTAAATTTCTTTTGTGTGGTATATTTGAGTATATATGTAAGTGTCCTCTCCTTCATTGTTGAAGGTCTAGTTAAAGTAAATTCTGAATTTATTTATTACAATAATTGATAGCTTTTTAAAAAGTTTGCTTCTTTAGAAAGAATTTGGTATTTTAAAATAATGATATTGAACCTAATCAAGAATTTATAGCTTAATCCTTTGATAGTAGATCTTTTTTCCTGATGGACCACTTTGTTAGTAATAAGGATTTTTTGTAGGATAAGACTAAATTATGCTTAACTGCTTAACCTAGTAGATTAATAATTTTAGCATTGCACTTTCTTTTTTTGTATCCTTTTTTCATATGTTTAACTATATTTCATATTTTAATATTTTCCTGATAATTTTTAATTCTTCAGTTAGAATAGGTTCTTGGCTTATTTCACATATAAGGTTATACAGTAATGTGATGTTAAATATATTTCTAAACTATGTTAGAGTTAGTATCCTTTAATCACAAAGAAGTATCATTATCCAGGAGACTACTTTCTGATTTGCCTGAAATTAAGGAGACTTTCACTGTTTAGTGTGTTTTTGAGATTTTATTATCACCATTTCGGCAGACTTCCTCCCTCTGCTCTCAATAAATCTGTAAACCATAGTTCTAGCCTGCATTACCTATCTTAGGCTGAAACAAACAAACTTGAAATTTAAATCAGTTTATATAATCAACTTTCTCTTTAAGAGTAAGTCATACTCTGAGAAGTAGCTATGTATTGACACTAGCAGGACTTTGTGGCCAGTCTACCTGGAGTTCCAGGCATCTGGCTTTAGGATCTGTATCCATTCTGTTTCAGCTACAGTTTGGTGCCACTTGGTGATTGTTGTCTTCTGTGGCTTACATACGATGGGAGGAAGATTGTGGGTTCTGTGGGTGGTTTGGATTTTAGGAATTTTCCAGTTAGGTAGTACTCATTTTGTTGGACTGAGATCAGGCCTGGAGAATCCTGGGGATGCAGGGACCACCCTCTGCTCTCTGACACAGGTGTTTTCCTCCCTTCCACCTTTGCCTTCCTACCACAGAAAAGAGGGGATTCTGCAGAACATGCATGCTGACTGCCAGTTGCATTTTAGGTAAATTCTAGCTAGGTGGGTTTTTAAAAATCTTCTTATATAATGTTTTTTTTTTTAACCGCTTCTAATAATGTTGTTATTATGTACACAAAATTATTTGCCTAAAGGTTAGATAGTGAATTCATACCATTTTTATGTAGAAAGGCATAATAGACATTCAAAGTTTTTTTGTTTTGTTTTGTTTTTAAACTGTT
>NW_007727076.1:136597-138055 GCF_000696425.1 Galeopterus variegatus | reverse complement strand
TGCCAGTTGCATTTTAGGTAAATTCTAGCTAGGTGGGTTTTTAAAAATCTTCTTATATAATCTGTTTTTTTTTAACCGCTTCTAATAATGTTGTTATTATGTACACAAAATTATTTGCCTAAAGGTTAGATAGTGAATTCATACCATTTCTATGTAGAAAGGCATAATAGACATTCAAAGTTTTTTTGTTTTGTTTTGTTTTTAAACTGTTGGACTTATGGCTCTATTCTACATGGTTATTTTCTAGAACTGAGACTCTGATAATTATTGATTTTTGTCTTGTTATGTACAGATAATTTTTTGTACACAAAATATATAGATAGAGAAACAATCATTTTACACTTTTTTTATTCAAAACTTAATTTTGGAGAAGGTTGTGCATTGGCATGTAATAATGAATTTTGGTCAAACTTCTCTTTTATGATTTCAGGACAAAAATTGCCCAAGATATTGAGAGACTAATACATCAGAGTGATATCATAGATCGAGTGGTATATGATATAGATAATCCAAAGTAAGTCTGATTTTTACAATTTCAGTGTTATTTCTAAAAGATAAAAATATAGTTAACATTCACCTAGTTTATTCTTG
This sequence comes from Galeopterus variegatus, assembly GCF_000696425.1. Lineage (NCBI taxonomy): Eukaryota > Metazoa > Chordata > Mammalia > Dermoptera > Cynocephalidae > Galeopterus > Galeopterus variegatus. The sequence goes on along the minus strand of NW_007727076.1, from coordinate 137,464 downwards.
CTATGTTTTCATCCTTTGGCAGGTATGTAATGGTAGGGGAAAGTCATTTTTATTTACTTAAATTGAATATGTCACAAGCTTTTGTTTGTTTCTAGGTGGATTTTTAATGTGTTTAAGGTAAAGGTCATGAACTGATGCTGGGTTTTTAAACAACTGAAATTACCTCCACTTAGGAGAGTGGAGATTTCACATGAATGCTTGCTCCTCGTGTAGTATAGTATTTAGCCTTCGTTTCTTTGGACAACAAATTACCATCCCCTTTAGAAGGAGCTCATGCTTGCTAATCCTCCACAGTCTCTACCAGTCTCTCTTGTCTCTTGCTGCTTAAAATGTGCTTCAGTCATTTAAGTTACCTTCCTCAGCTGGCTGGTTAGCTCAGTTGGTTAGAATGTGTTATAACACCAAGGTCAAGAGCTCAGATCCCTGTACTGGCCAGCTGCTCCCCAAAATAAATAAATAAATAAATAACCTGCCTGGTCTTTGAAGCCATTTTTTTGTGATTCTTGGTGTGTTAATCATTTACTATTTTGGATTATCACTGCTATAACATTTTAGGATTTAAATATAAGTAAACGTGAAAATTAAAACTGCTGAATGTGACTATTATTTAGTCATTTGCCTCCTCAAATGAAAAATTCAGTTAACCCTCAGTGGGTTTCTCCTCTCACTCAACATTCTGATATTTTTGGGAAATTTCACATTTCACTGATATATATGGAGGAAGTAAAACACTTTTTAAAGGTTTTTCTTAGATAAGAATAAAAGCTATATCAAAACTAATGAATGCATTTTAAATAATATTATTAGGAAAGAAATATCTACATTGTTTGTTTATAATCCCTTAGTTATTTCAGTATTTATAATTCT
>NW_007727076.1:128608-136222 GCF_000696425.1 Galeopterus variegatus | reverse complement strand
ATAATATTATTAGGAAAGAAATATCTACATTGTTTGTTTATAATCCCTTAGTTATTTCAGTATTTATAATTCTTTGTCAGATAAACCAGGCAGAAGTGGTAAAAACAGAAACTCAAGACCATTGACTGTGGTATACCAGTGGTATTCCTAACAGAAATGATTTTGGACAAATTATTGAGCTTCTTGGAGTCTTAGTTTTCTCCTATTGGAATATAAACTCCAGAAGAGCGAGAATTTGCATTCAATCAGGGAATCATACAAATAACTAAAACAGTATATGGTACCTAGTAGGCTCTCAGTAAATAGTTACTAAAATAATGAATATGTAAAATGAGAGTATCTGTACCTTTTTGGTGCGGATTAAATAAGGTAGCTCTCTAAGTTGAAAATAATATTTTCACCTGAGAAATGCATGGTTCATTAAATTTATTGCTTCTTAGTATAGGTCATATGCAGTTTAAAAAATAGGTCTTTTTTTCTAAATGATAATTAGTACTTTAGAAATGACATTCAGTGAGGCAGAAGTTCTTCTTATATCAGTATAAGCATAGGAACAAATCTTTAATTATGCATTTTTTTGTTTATAAATATAAGCCAAAGTTTGTACTTTGCTTGTGCTTTTCTTTGCTTTAAAAATAATGAAGACGGTCATGTGGCAGTAGTGATGCATTTTTAATCTGTAGTGTAGTTTTGTTTGTTTATTTTTTGCTCATCTGTTTAAATGCAGTGTGTTTTAATATACTTGCTTTAAAAAATTCATTTAGTTACACCATTCCAGAAGAAGGAGATATTTTGAAGTTTAACTCCAAATTTGAATCTGGGAATCTGCGCAAAGTAATTCAAATTAGAAAGTAAGTCACTTAAAATTTTCTCATTTTCTATGTGCATAGATATTTTCCTAATTTTCATCAGATTTCTTTATCTTCTGTTTTCAGAAATGAATATGATCTGATTCTGAACTCAGATATAAACAGCAATCATTATCATCAGTGGTTTTACTTTGAAGTCAGTGGAATGAGGCTAGGTGTTGCTTACAGGTTTAACATCATTAACTGTGAAAAGTCCAACAGTCAATTTAATTATGGTAAGACAGTTTTCTTTTCCAGTTGAGAGAACATGCAGGCATTTTAACTGTAAGACAAGATTTTTTTTAAAAATCGCTACTTTTTTAAATGTTTCAATATCTTTTGTTTTCTTCAGTTCTCAAAATTCAAATATTTATTATGCAAAATTTGAAACAGGTTAAGCTTTGGTTTGTTGGTGAAAAGAGTTACATTTGTATAGGCAAGCCCTTTAAAGTTTAATGGGTATGACTGATTTCATCCATATTGAATACAGCTAAAGATTTATTATGTATATATTGTAATGCCTCGATTTGATCATGTCATTTTTTCTTCCTTAGCCTGTTAATATAGTATATTACATTGATTGATTTTTGAATATTGAACCAGCCTTCCTTATTTGTGGAATAAACCCCAGTTGGTCAATGTGTGTAATTGCTAATACTTTGTCAAGAATTTTTGCATTTATACTCAGGAGGGATATTGGACTACAGCTTTTTGTGTGTGTGTGTGATTTGATCATGTCATTTTTTCTTCCTTAGCCTGTTAATATAGTATATTACATTGATTGATTTTTGAATATTGAACCAGCCTTCCTTATTAGTGGAGTGAACCCCAGTTGGTCAGTGTGTGTAATTGCTAATACTTTGCCAAGAATTTTTGCATTTATACTCAGGAGGGATATTGGACTACAGCTTTTTGTGTGTGTGTGTGTGCGCTGTATCTGCTTTTGGTATCATGGTAATACTGACCTCTTAAAATGAGTTAGGAAGTGTTCCTGCCTCTTATTTTCTGGAAGCCCTCGAATGGAATTGGTGTTAATTCTTAAATGTTTGATAGAATTCTCCATGGAAAGCATCTGAACCTGGAGATTTCCTTTTTGGTAGTCTGTTAAACCAGAAACTCAATTTCTTTAATAGTTTTAGGGCTATTCACATTAGCTGTTTCATCTTGAGTTAGTTATCATAGTTTGTGCAATTGGGCCTATTTCTTCATGTTGTCAAATGTATGTGTAAAGTTGTTTGCAGTATTCTCTTACTGTTTTTTTGATGTCTGTTGAGTCTGTTTTGGTAATATCCTATTTCATTCCTGCTAATGATAATTTGTGTCTTCTCTCTTTTTTTAATCAGTCTAGTGAGAGGTCTGTCAATTTTATTGACATTTTTAAAGAACCAGCTTTTTGTTTCATTGGTTTTCCCTACTGTTTTTCTCATGACACAATTTTTAAAGAACTCAGGTGTTGTACCAGCGAAAATCTTAAATATATAGCCTCATTTAAGGCTTTCGTGTTTAGTACTTTAATAAATACAAAACTAAGGGTTGTTAGGCATCTCTTTGTAGACAAACATTATGTCTGTGGAAGATAATGTAATTGTATAAACTTAATACCAGCATTTTTCAATTGAAACATCAGGTTTCAAGTATTTAATCTGATAATAGCAAATTTTTGGTGTAAATGAAAATAATTTCTTTTCTGGCATACAAAAATCTTACGTTGTGGCTTGAGGAGAAACTTACTATGTATGACAAGTTATAAAATCTCAGAGGTCTCAATCATTTGTTGTAAAGACTGAAAAGCTTTTAACAGCCAAGGCATGAGATGCTGTATCATCTGTTTCAAATAAATCCTATAAATTGTTAAAAGCACGAATATTATGATGCTCTTTAAGGAGGGCATTTCTGAAAATTAAGGCTTTCAAGAGTTGTTCCCAATTGTCATTATTTATGTGGAAAACAGGAAATTGTATACTCTAAAGTTACTTCACATGAGTGGGGTAAAAGCTTTAGTCAGATTCAGTCATTTAATGCAATAATTATAGGAAGATTAGGTAGCATAATATCTGGTTTAGCTATAAATACTTTTCAAAGATTTGAAAATGTTTTAAGTAATCTAATTTTTAAATGATTTATTCTTTTAAATATGTATATTTTGACTAAAGCTTCAGTGATTTTATTGATTTGAATGAATAGTGATAAATATTTTTGATATGGTCTATTTATATTCTTTATTTTTATGATTTTAGTGTATAACTACTAATCATTGAATGTGATGTTTCTCAGAGACATTTATTTGTTGACCTTAACCCTTCATATAACTTAAAAAATTACCTTAATTGAAACTCATTCATAGCATTACCCAAATTAGTTAAAAAGTCTAAGGGTTTCCCTATTTTACTTGTAAGAATGATGCTAACATAATATTTTTAGAGGAGAAAAGAACAATTAATTAAATATAATTTTATCTGTGTTTTGAGTGCTCCTTAAGAGTAAAATATAAAGGCATATATTTATTCCTAATATGATAGTCAATATGATTTTTAAGTAGTGCTACAAGTAGATGGCATTTATTACATTTAACTACAATTACATCTAACGATAATTACATTATTACAATTAACTACACTTATTATTCACTTTAAAAAAACAGTACTCTTAACACTTTAAACTTCATTAAATATTTAAAAGTTTTAATTTAAAGTACATGAGGGTACTTCAGAAAGTTCGTGGAAAAATAGAATTAAAAGATAATATGAGTGTTTCCATGAACTTTTTAAGTACTCTTGTACATTTTGGAACAGTGCCTCTCTGTTTTTGAAAAAAAACTTATCCCTCCATGTGATAGATAAAATGTTCTCTTCTTTTAGTGTTATTTGAAATTTTAAAATGAATAAAATTTAGTAACTAAAACTAAATCATTGCAATGGAACAGATGGCTGCTTTATTTTTAAATTTCCTCTCCTCTTTCCCCCTTCTTCTTTGGATATTCTTGTATGAATATCACGCTTTCCAAAGTCTCTTCGTAGAGAATTTGGAAAACAGAATGGTGTTAAGAAGAAAATTAAAACCATTGACAATGCATCATCCAGAGATAATCTCTTTAACTTTTGTTTTTTCCTACTAGTCTTTTTTATAATGCAGTATGTGATTTCTACGTATAGTTGTGTATTTATTTTAAAAAATAAGGCTCATAACCCATGCAGTTTTCTGTTCTATATTTTAGTCGCATATTATCAACATTTTTTCTAGTCATTAAATACTCCTCTGCAACAGAGTTTTAATGGACATCCTATGGAGGTACTGTAACTTATTTACCCCAAAACCTTTCTTTGTCAGACATTTAAGTTGTTTGTAATTACTTTCTATTTTAAATGTTGCTGAGATGAACATCATTGTACTTAAATATTTGTGTGTATAATTATTTAGTTAGAAATCCATGGAAGTGAAATTTCTTTGTGTGCCAGCTATAAATGCATTTTTTTCTTCTTATAAAACTGGATATTTAGTGTGGAAAATTTGGCCAATCGAAAACAGTTTAGAGAAGAACCTCTATGAAGAAAAAAGAAGAGAGTATCCAGAAAAACCACTGTTTAGCATTTTGTTATCAGGGCTTAAACTTATTAACATTCACATAATTTTAAAATTAAATTTTACCCTTTTACAGATTTGGAATTACAGGATGAAAGTCATTTGAAACACTACCTGGTTTTTTTTTTTTTTTTTTACTACACAATAATTTGTAAAAAATTTCCCCATGTGATTAATTATTATTCAACATCATCATTAGTAATGTCTGTAATATTCTGTAGAGGTAAGGTACGATAAATTATTTAAATGATAACAGACTAATGAAGATTTAAGTCTTTTTTTTTAATTTTGATTTTTATTGAATCAAAATTGATTGTACATATTTTTGGCTTTAACATTGAGATATGTTGATCAAATCAATATTACTAGCATATATATTAATACAAATTGTAATTATTTTTTATGCCCATTGTCCAGTCCCTCCTCATTCCCCTGTTCCCCCCCCCCAATCACCCTAGATTTCTTTTCTCCCTCTGAAAGAATAATGGTTACTCTGTTGATTTGCTGCCCAGATGATCTGTCCAGTGCTGAGAGGTGTGATCAGGTCCCCCAATACTATCATAGAGCAGACATCTCTTCCATCACTATGAAATGGGCTCTGTGGAGACAGACATCCTCCTCCTGTCTTTATCTCTGCTGGTGACTCTCCTTGTGTCAACTCATTCCAGTGGCTGGTGGACCATCTGTGTGGTGGTTGTGGCATCTAGCTGCGTTTGCCATAGCCATGGTTATTGTGGTAGCTGTGGTGGGCCACCCACATGGAGGAGATGTTTTGGGCATGTTCTGTGGTGCTGGCAGTGTGCCTGGTTGTGGAGGATGTCTGATCCCCAGTTCCATGCCCTGGGTCTCTGAATGGGCCCCAAGGCACTGGCACAGTATGCCTTTGCGGGGGTGCGCCTGGGGTCCTCCCGCAGACCAGAAGGAGAAGGAGCCGACAGGATGACCCCCGGTGTGGGGACCGAGGGATCTCGGGGAAATCCTGGGTCTCTGAATGGGCCCCAAGGCACTGGCACAGTATGCCTTTGCGGGGGTGCGCCTGGGGTCCTCCCGCAGACCCAGAAGGAGAAGGAGCCGACAGGATGACCCCCGGTGTGGGGACCGAGGGATCTCGGGGAAAAGTGAGCCTGCTGCCCACCAACCCAGACCCGTGAAAGAGACACTCAGACGCGGCAGGGGTCCTGTCAGGGCAGTTCCACTTTATTGCCGTCACACTGCAATTTATATAAGCAAGCAAGTAGGGGCTGGCCATGAACTAACCAGTCAATTAAAGGACCACGCGGGCATGCATTTTGTACTAACATGTTGAGCATAGCGATCACGCAGGGTTCACGAGTGCGGAAATACTGGAGGACCAATGAAAACCTTCTGGAGCTATCTTGGGTTACGCCTCCCCTACTTCCCGCGGGGCCATCTTCATCCTCCACCCATAGGCACCATGTGGCTCCCAGATAATGTGTGCTCCTAAAAATGGGCCCAACACCCTTTCATAGTATAAAATAATCACTTTTATCCCAACCAGTATCTTTTGCTCTGAATTCTATTTTTATATTGTTTTTGCTTAAATTTGCTTACTGTATCTTTGCCTGTTTTTTTTTTTTTGTAGGTAGAGGTTGGGTTTTGTTGTTTGATACATGATTTTATCTTTGATAAAAGATACATGATTTACCTTTGTCTTATGATACATGATTTTAATCTATTTAAAATTCTTATAATTAATATGTTTGGTTTTTTATGCTTTTTATTTTTGTGTTTCTTTATTGTTTTCTTTGTTATTCTTGAAGGGACTTCAAGATGTTTTATGATACTTCTTTTAGATCCAAAATATAAAATACAAAAAGAATCTGAGGTATATTCCACATTGGATTTTTCTTAGTCTTGCTGTATATGCCGTTAGTTTAGTAGAGGTTCCATCCAGATTCTGACTGTTGTCTGTTGTGGAGTTCTCTTTTTATTTCCGTATGTTTATAAATATTTGTAACTAGGAAGTTAGAAGAAGCTATAGAAAGAGCTGTTTAGGAAAATGTAATTTTTAATGAATCTGTCATTAGGTTTGTTGGGTTAGAACTACATAAAGCAAATCTTTATTTATCTTAACATAAACAGAATTAGAAGAAGAAAGGGACCACTATTTTGGTAAACCAGAATTCATTATTGTAAGCAATTGTAAGTAGCTATGTAGTGAATATTGTCATCAGATCCATTTTGAATTCATTTCAGGGATGGTGCTGATGAGTAAAGAAAATATTTTTAGTGGAAATTTCTTGTCAGAAGTGTTTATTTAATTATCATACATGATTAAAATGAGGAAGTAGTGTTAAGTAAGAGAGTAGCTTATTCTCTGTAAATTTTTTCATTTTTTGATTGGGGCTTGCTGATTTGGGGAGTATTTAAGTTCTCTAGGAAATATGCCCAATAGTGGTCTTGTTTTGTGGCAGTGCTTCGGAGAAGGGGTGGGCTGACCATTGCTTCTGTTTAAGTTCTTTCAGATTTTAAAAATGATTCTATTAAGTTCTTAGTTTTCTTACAAATGAATGATCTTAAAGTTAGTGCTTCGGAGAAGGGGTGGGCTGACCATTGCTTCTGTTTAAGTTCTTTGAGATTTTAAAAATGATTCTATTAAGTTCTTAGTTTTCTTACAAATGAATGATCTTAAAGTTAAGCAGTTTTACAATATATATATATATTTCTTACTGTGTCCTTAATTGTAGTGATAATGCTGAATTTGTGAATTTATGTCACTATTATGCTAGATATATCTGTTTCAATCCATCACCCCTCTCACCCTCCCGTTACTTGAAAGGGATTTGCTCACATTGCCACTAGATGGCAGTCTTGCATTTTTGTAACTTGGAGCTTTAGTAGCAAGCTTCTCTTTCATTCTTTTCTGGTCTCCATCTCTCCTAAATATATGAGGATTTTAAACTACCTTCTTACATAAATTGAGCATGTATGGAACCAGGCAACAAAGCAGAATTTTGGAGTCTAGTCTGTGGAGTTCCCGCCCCCTTTGCCCATGTTAGTGAATTCTGTACCTTGACTAGGGAAGTCTTCCCTGACTCCCCAGACTGATCAGTTTCTCTGACAAAGATTCCTCATATTTTTTTTTCTTTTGGGGTGCTCTTTATAGTTTTATGTTATTATGTGCGTGGCTGATACCTTTCCTGCTCGCCCCCTCCCCCCCCCCCCC
>NW_007727076.1:117686-127608 GCF_000696425.1 Galeopterus variegatus | reverse complement strand
GCAGTCTTGCATTTTTGTAACTTGGAGCTTTAGTAGCAAGCTTCTCTTTCATTCTTTTCTGGTCTCCATCTCTCCTAAATATATGAGGATTTTAAACTACCTTCTTACATAAATTGAGCATGTATGGAACCAGGCAACAAAGCAGAATTTTGGAGTCTAGTCTGTGGAGTTCCCGCCCCCTTTGCCCATGTTAGTGAATTCTGTACCTTGACTAGGGAAGTCTTCCCTCACTCCCCAGACTGGATCAGTTTCTCTGACAAAGATTCCTCATAATTTTTTTTCTTTTGGGGTGCTCTTTATAGTTTTATGTTATTATGTGCGTGGCTGATACCTTTCCTGCTCGCCCCCTCCCCCCCCCGCCCCTAACTTGTTTGCAAATTTCTCGAGATGAGGAATAACAAATTGTTATTAACATATAAATTGTTATCAACATTTATAGCATAGCATTTAGTAGATGCTCAGTAAATATTTGTTAAATGTATGAGGCGATGGATGGATGATCTGTGAAGAAGATCCTGTGAGGAACATAAAACAAACATGCACAAAATATATGTGAAGAAGTTTAATTTATGATTATCAAATTTTCTAAATATTTTATTTTGAAATAATTTCAAATTTAAAAAAAAGTTGCACTCTTTATCTAGATGTTGAGCATCTGAAATGATGCCTCATTACCCTGGAATACTTTGGGTATGTTTTCTACAAACAGTGGCATTTTTCTGTATAACTATAATACAACTATTAAAGTCAGGAATTTATCATTGATACATGAATCTCATGTAATCTTTATTTATTTTCAATGATTATGTTATGGATTTTTTTAATTGGTTATGAATGTTCGTGGGGTTCAAACTGACTGTGACCACTCATGCCCAAGATGTGCTAGCCCAGATCCATACTGGCAGCGTGTCCATTACCACCAGCTGCAGTTATATCCCGTGTCCCCACCCAGTTATCCCTGACCATCCTCCCCTCATGTAATCTTTAGACCCCCATTTAAGTTTTACTCCTTTTCTCTGCTCAGAACCACATGTTGTAGTTGGATGTCAAGTCTCTCTAGGCTATTTTAGTCAGGAAATAGTTTTGCAGTCTTTGATGTTCATGACCTTCACACTTTTGAATATTGTGGGTTGATTGTTTTGTAGAATGGTTCTCAATTTGGAATTGTCTCGTGTTCCTTATGATTTGATTGAAGTTATGCATCTTTGGCAGAAATATCACAGAAGTGATGTTATGTTCTGGTGGCACAGGATTTTGTTTTATCCCATTCCTGATGGTAATAATTTGATCACTTGATTAAGTTGGTATCTGCCAGCCTTTTTCATTGTAATGTTACTACCCTTTTTCCCTTTATAGTTAGTATTTACTTTGAGACTATGTAAATATCTCTCTGCTTCTCCAGCTTTCAATGTATTAATACCAGTTTGTACTTGGTTTCCTATTTTACTCAGTGGGTTATAATTTGTAACTATGATTGTTTATTTTGATTCTCAAATTGCCTGAGATATGGCAGGGAGATCCCTTTTCAGGTTGGATTATGTGCCCTTTTGACATATCTCCATCATTCTTTATGGATGTCCTTGCTTTTTTTTTTTTTTTTTTTTCTTCCTTTTTTTGTCTTTTTTTCGTGACCGGCAACGGATCGCAACCCTCAGTGTTGCGCCCGTACCGGACCGGGACCGGCCACGGGATCGCAACCCTCGGCATTGCTCCCGCACTGCGCTCAGCCAGTGAGCGGCCGGTCTGTATGTGGGATCCGAACCCTCAGCGGGAGCGCCGCCGCGCTTCCCCACCGGCGCACTGTAGCAGTGCGCCACCGGGCCGGCCCTGTCCTTGCTTTTTGGCACAACAAGATGTATAAAGGCTCATCTTGCTTTTTCCTGCTCCAGCCTGAAATCAGCTATGATTTCAAAATCATGACTTCAGAATCAGAATCTTCAAAGAATCCTGGTTTGTTTTACTAGATGTAGTGGATTGAATTATGTTCTCCCAACACTCACTGAAGCTTGAATTGTTTCCCCCAAGTTTTATGTATTAGAAACTTGGTTCCCACTGTGACTGTTAAGAGGGTGGCAAATCTTGTTATGGTAATTGAAAGGTGGAGCCTTGAAGCGGTGATTGGACTGTAGGACCGTGCAGTAGTGAATGGTTGAAAAATGGTGGTCAGGGGCGTGGTTCTGAGGGCTTAAAAGAAGAAGAGTCTGTCTTTGCTCTCTCTGCTTCCATCATCTTGCAATGTGAGACCCCTGGGTCACGGTGGCCACCACCAGATGGACTTTGTACTTTCCAGCCTCAGAAACTGTAAGCAATAAATTTCATTTTCTTTATAAATTACCCAGTTCCTTGTATTTTGTTATAAGCAACAGTAATGGACTAATACGATAAAAACAGCATTTTAAAACCAAGATCTGTACACTTAGTACACACGTTGCTATCGGGCTGTTGCTGCTTCCAAGCCATCTGAATGGACAGTATTAGGTAATATATGTTTGTACATATGTAATATTTGTATGGAAATTTACATTTGTATTAGTTTCTATATTTGTACATGTATATTTATGTGTGCATATGTGTAATCATATACCCACACCACTCCATGAGGTTACATTGATAGCTTCAATTTCAGTCTCATAACACAGGCTTTATTCTAGTTTTCTTTCCATATTTATAAACTTCTTGTCCAAATGTGAGAATTTTGGTTCCCATTGTCTTTAATATATTTACTTATTTGATCAATTCCCTTGTACGTAACAATCTCCCTGTTGCCCCTTTGGGCAGATACCTTCATCACCCCATTCAAGTTCTGACACCCCAGATCAGCCTGTCCTCCCGTCCCTCTGCATGGGTGCCTTCCTTTCTCATTTTTCATTTTGTTTTTAATTTCTAATTTTATTACATTGTGGTCAGAGAGTTTTGTTTATAATATTTGTATTTTATGACACTTGTTGTTTTCTTTGTGACCTGATCAATTTTTGTGAATGTTCTATGTGTTCTTGAGAAGAAGGTATATTCTCTGTTATCAGGGTGTGGTATTTGACATTTGTGCATAAGAATTGCCTTATTGATTCTCTTATTTAGATCTTCTATATATGTATATTTTTTGTTCAACTGATCTTTTACTGAGAGTGGTGTGTTGAAGTCTGCTATCAAGAGTGTTTTTCTGTTTCTCCTTGTATCTCCTGTAGTTTCTGCTTTATACAGGGGGTTGATCTTATTTGATGTATGGATACTAAGTATTGTTATATTTTCATTGTGAATTATGACTTTTGTCATTATTAAAGTTTCTTCTTTGTTTAATTTAATTTTTTTTTTTTTTTATTTTATTTTTTTTTTTTTTTATTTTATTTTTTTTTTTTTTTATTTTATTTTTTTTTTTTTTTATTTTATTTTTTTTTTTTTTTATTTTATTTTTTTTTTTTTTTATTTTATTTTTTTTTTTTTTTATTTTATTTTTTTTTTTTTTTATTTTATTTTTTTTTTTTTTTATTTTATTTTTTTTTTTTTTGGCCTGAAATCTACTTTGATCTAAGGATTTCAACCCCTACTTTGTTTTTTCCATTTGCCTACTATATCTTTGCCTGTGTCTCTACTTACAGGTAATTTAAAGTTTGTTATATTCTGTCTTCTAGTAATGCTGAAGTCCTGGGTCATGTGTGGTTTTATTTGTGTTGCTTGGTGAATTTATTTATTAATTGGTTGTTGCGGATGTGTGGAAAGATTCAGATTCATATGGCTGCCGTTAACTTCCAGCCAACAAGCCAAAAATCTTCCTATTTTTAGTGTAAATCTCTGCTGTAACTAGCCATATTAGAAGAACATGATTTTTTTTTCTCTGTAGAGTCACTGAGTCCAAATAACATATGCAACTTGTGATAGTTGGATCTGTTAAATGAGGGTGTTAACTTAAACTACAAAATTCTATGAGTCTGTGATTAATAGTACATCGATGATTAGGGCCTAAAACACCTCTTCATTCTTGGTATTAGCACTTAATATTGACTATGTCCTCAATACAACTTTGACCTTTACTTGAATATTATTAGAGGCCAGTACCATTACATGTTACTGTGGCAATTTAATATTTCAATTGTCTATATTCAAGTGAGAAGATGGACAATTTTTAGCATGTTTGTTTTATGCATGTAAAGGTTTATCCTTTGGCTAATGAATAAATTACTCAAATATAGCCTTTTAAAAAAGTTTAATTTAATTTTATCAATGTACGATGTAGTTGATTTTCATGTCCCTTTACTGAATCCTCCCTCCCACCCTCCCCCCTCCATCAATATCATGTCTGTTCGAAATATAGCCTTTCTATATCAAGTTGACCAAATTGTGGTTTATTGCGTCTTAGTTACCTCATTTGATTGATTCTTGGCAGGTCAACCCATTTTGTCCAAACGGTTTTTATTATAGTGAGAATTTCCCAAATATAGCTCCCTTCACTGTGACCAGAATTTAATACTACCATTTTAAAAGTGGTATGAGAATACATTGTCTTTTATAAGATTAGAACACTTCAGATAAATCTAAAGTGCCCTTTCACCTGAGCCTGAACCTTTTTCTACCTTACTGTAGTTAACTACTATGAAGAGTTTTGTGTGTCTGGAGCAGATTGAAATTTCACATTGAAATGGTTCACTGAGTCCCAGGAAGGGATAAGGAAGACAGAGATCTTTTATATGTACCAGTGAAATTCTTGAGTTTCAAGTGTAAAGAGAAAATCTTAATAGCTTCCACTTTAAAAGGATGGGTTACTTAAAAGTAAATGATGATAATATTAACAGTAGCTAACATTCATTGAATGTTTACCATGTGCTTGGCCTTGCTCTCAGTGCTAAGTGCTAACACATGTGATAATCCACACAGCAAACAACCCAGTGAGGTTGTTACCCTCATTTTACAGAAGGGAAAATGGGGGCATGGAGGGGTTAATAATCTGTCCAGGATCATGCATCTGTTATGTGGTGAACTTGGAATTCAAACCCAGGTAGTCTGGTTGCAAATTGCATGCTCTTAGTCACTATACTGTTCTGCATATGAAAAATTTAGACTTGTGTTGGACTCATCTGTGGCACTGAAGCTAGAAGACAGCCAAATGTCTTTTGCAAAATCTGCCATTTGTTTGTCACTGCCAACAAACTACATCTTGGTGTATATAAGAATGCAGAAAATATGCTACTCTGAGGAAAATTGAGTAAAAAGATCTCAAGGTAGAACACTTGGAATATATAAAATGTGTTAACTAACAACATTCTAAAGGGGATAATATGAGAGGAGTGAAAGTTAACTTGTCTTGGTGGGATGGCTTAGTTATTTAATTTGGTATAGTGTTAGAAAAATATCAGTTAATCATAGCTACAGGATGGGAAGTGGAATTGAAAAGCACGATAGGAAGTTTCCAAGTTAAGGAAGAAGAAAAGGAAATGTGGAGAAATGCATCCAACCCAGTAAAAAGAAGGTAAAAAAGAAGAAAAAAAAGAAGAAAAAGCATTTGAATGTAGTTGAAAGAAAGTAAGATAAAAGGAATAATATGAGGTGTACATCTGTCATCACTAATTTTGAATGAGCTAAAATGCCCTCAAAAGTTAGATATTGAAAGTTGCATAATTAAGTAGTGTGTGTGCGTGTGTGTTAGTTCAGTGACAAAGAAAGCTTGAGAATGAATGATTGGGCAACGGTAAACTCTGAAAATGCAAATAAAATAAAGCAGAAGTGTCAATGTTAATGTCAGACAAATAAAAATTCAAGTTCGAAACAGGGAGTAGGCCAAAGGCAGATATTATGTATTTATGTTGCAATCCTTGAAGATGCTGCGAAAATGCAAATAAAATAAAGCAGAAGTGTCAATGTTAATGTCAGACAAATAAAAATTCAAGTTCGAAACAGGGAGTAGGCCAAAGGCAGATATTATGTATTTATGTTGCAATCCTTGAAGATGCTGTAAATCTTTATACAGCATAAAGATTTACATATAAATCTTTATATACCATAATCACATTGCACCCACAGATAAACAGAGCAAAAGCTCCAGGAAATACAACTTGATTAGAAGACAGTTATTATGAGAATTTAAAATACCTCTTTCACAATTTGACATATCAAGAAGACAAAAAATGAGCAAGGACTTAAAGAATTGGAATAATGCAGTCAACAAGCTTGAGTTTTGTTTTACTAAGATCCCATTTTTGTGAACATCCCGTAACTGAGGATGTACTCCGGTTGTCTTGAGGGTGAAATTTAAGGAAGAGGAAGATGTGAGATGTAAGAAATGGTGGAATTAATTTGGGAGTCTGTGAAAAGAAATAACAGGATGAAAGCTGAAGAGCATTCCTAGAAAGCAGCTTGTCCAATTAGAATTGGAAGTTAGTGGGTTTCTGAAATTATGCTTTAAAAAAAAGTAGCATGGATTCTAAGAAATGATATGATATAATGTGATTAAAAATTTGAAAGCTATTAGGGATATGGGGGAAAAAGGCCTATGAATTTTTTCCCAGTAAAAGGGTAAAACAGCAAGAGAAAACTGCAAAAAAATGCTGCAGATGTGAAACAAACTAAATTGTCATGTCAGGTGGAGGATTTGATGAAGTGTATGAAACAATTCATTTGAAATGGATGCTAGAAACATTTTCTTTTGGGGAGCATACACCTTGGCTTTGTAGTGAACTGTATTTACAGAATAGTAATGTAATTAAGTACTATTGCTTTTCAACTTTTACAATCTGCTTATAGAAGAAGCGCAAGAAATTATCTTCTTTATGTTCCTGAAAGATTTAAAACTTTGTTGTATGTTTTGTTACAGAGAAGTTATTGATGATTAAAAAAATTCTACAGATTTCATTGTTTATGATCTAAAATGTTAGTAGAAATCAACAAAAAGTTGAATAAAAATGGGTATTTGGGAATTATATAATATTCTTTAAAAAAAAACCCAAATGCAACATTTAAAACTGATGTTACAAATACCTAGAACTGTGCTGTCCAATATGGTAGCTACCAGCCACGTGTGGCTACTTAAATTTAAATTAATTAAAATTCAGTATTTAAAAAATTGAGTTCTTCAGTAGAGCTAGGCTGTTTTACAGTGCTTAATAGCCACCTGTGGCTAGTGGCTGCCACACTGGGCAGTGCAGACATGCAGCATTTCCATCCTAGCAGAAAGGTCAGTTGGATAGCTCTGATCTAGAAAGCAGTGCAAGGAAAACACTTCAGACTTAAGGGACATAGCTAAACTGGTATTCAGAGGAAATTTGAAAGCCTTTAATACCTTGCATTATTTAAAATAAAGACTGAAAATAGGTTAACTACCTCCTTAAAAAATCAGAAAAAGAAGAAAATAAAACAAAAGCAAGTAAGAGAAAATTAATAAAAATAAATGCTGAAAATAATGAGATAAAAATAAACCAAAACACAGAAATACCAAAAATGATGGGAGAAAGTAAAGATTCTGAACAGGCTATAATTGTTTAAAAGGAAATAAAAATGATTTTATTAGTCACAATATTGAGATGGTATTCCAGCTGAATTATATTTACCCTTTAAAAAATAGTTAGTGCTTTTATTATCTATTCTAACAAATGATGGTAAGCTTTTAAATTCATTTTTCTGAAGCTAGTGTAATCTTGATACCAATACTTAGTAAAGGTAATTTAAAAAAAACCCAAAAACCAGCTTAAGAATTAAGATGCAAAGATTCTAAATACTAGCTGATTTAATCACATACTATTAAAAGAATAGCATTTTCCTGGAATGTAAAGAGAGGAAATCTACCTCATGATTTATTGCATCAATAGTTGAAAGGAGATAAACTGTGTGATTCTGTAAGTAGACGCTGAAAAAGCATTTGATGAAATAATTAAAACTCTTATGTGTAATAAGAATTACACAAAACGACTCAAGATACGGGAATAATAATAGCACTCACCACCTAGGGTGGTTGTGAGGATTTCATGAATAAATATATGTAAAAACCTTTGAGCATTATCTAGCATAATATAGCAATTGTTTAGTGTTAGGTATTTTTATTACATAAACATGATAAAGTTGATTTGCGAAAACAAGGCAAATATTACATTGAATGATAGAACATTTTGGTTAAAATTACGAACAAGATAGGGTTATTTGTTCTTACCACTATATTCAGCATCATATCATTTTTTGAGTTTGTTTCATTTCTCTAAATGCAATAAAAGTAGGAAATGAAATTACTAATATAAATACTGGAAGAGGAGATAAAGTATTTTAAATTACAAATGATATGATGCTACCTAGAAAATGCAGGTGACTACTATAGATCTATTAAAATTAGTGAGTGTATTGGATAATATGAATACAAGATAAATAGAGAAAAATGAATAGTTCTTCATTGTTGAAATGACCAGTTAGAAATGGAAAGAAAAAAAAACCATAAAAATATTCACAGGTATGTTTAAGAAAATGGTCTGTATCAAGAAAATGAAGGTAATTATTATATCCTTAAATTAGAATTTAAGGAAAGTGAAACCAGATTTCAATTAAAAATTGTCAGGTTTTCTAAAATTAACATGTGAGTTCAATTCCAGTTAGAAACCTAGTGCATCACTTCAGGAAATTAGATGATTTTAAGGTTCAAGTGGGAAATATATTTCTAAGAATACTCTAGGAAGTAGACTATGTATTTAATCCTTCTTTTGACATGGTCCCTCTCTTCCTCTTCACTACAAACACATGTTGTATGGAGAAGGGTGGGGAAGAAAAACATGACATCTTTATGGCATTTTCCCATTAACCTTGATGTGAATGGGAATCCATGGAGAGTTAGAGTGATCATACATTATTTCTCTCTCTATTTTTTGACTCTTTCATTTGTTACAAGGAATGCGTTATCTTTAATTGATCTAATACAGAATATTGATAGAAGAGTTTAATGACTTTATACTCTAAAATGGTAATCTATTTTAGTTAAAATAAAAAAAAGCATATCAGTGGTTGATTTAAGAGATTTTTGAGAAATTTCTCTGATTTTTTTATACAGACGAAAAGACTGAAATGTTATTTATTTCAGCTTTGCTGAACATCATAACTCAAAAATTCTGATCTTTTTTTCCTCTCTCTCTTAAAGGTATGCAACCACTCATGTATTCGGTTCAGGAAGCGTTAAATGCCAGACCATGGTGGATTCGTATGGGGACTGACATTTGTTACTATAAGTAAGTATTCTAAGAATAATAGGACATTAGTTTACAGAAGGGGATAATAACTTTATTCTATTTCAGTGTAAAGGTAAAAAGTAGAATTATTATTGTATTTTTGGAATTGTGATGCTGTGCTTTTGTAATTCTAAGGAGTCCTTTAGAATTTGAGGTCCATTTAGGCAGTGTGTATTATAGAAATGAAATGTATTTTGTAGACAGGCAGACTTAGGTCCAAACTTTGTCTCCACCACTCAGATAGTTGTATTCTCATCGTTTTCAGCTTTAAAACTCTGTGAACTTCAGTGAATAAAACTGAAATCAGAAGTTACATGTAGTAATTTGCAGTGGCTTTTTGCTGTTTCTGTGATGCTAAGTATAATTCTTACCTTTTCCCTTCTCATATTAACACATAATTACCTCATTTTAATTTCCAGAATATGTTAATTGGAGATGTGTTTCATAGTTTTATTGTATCAGCTTACACAGTTCATCTTTGACTTCAAATAGGTCATTTACTTAGCAAATTAGAAATGTGTTAGAAATCATTAAATGTGTTAGAAATCATTAACTATTTCTATGGAATAATTGGATTATTCTTCGACTCTATTTCTAAGTAATCTAGTATTCTCATATACCTTGCTTCTCATTATTACTCTATTTCTGCATGTAA
Organism: Galeopterus variegatus; assembly: GCF_000696425.1. Lineage (NCBI taxonomy): Eukaryota > Metazoa > Chordata > Mammalia > Dermoptera > Cynocephalidae > Galeopterus > Galeopterus variegatus. The sequence goes on along the minus strand of NW_007727076.1, from coordinate 117,765 downwards.
AATGTTTCCAGAAAACTTGCATTATTAAATCTACTTGGCATCCTTTTTATTTTGCTGTTATTAATCTTAATCCTGATGT
>NW_007727076.1:116649-117586 GCF_000696425.1 Galeopterus variegatus | reverse complement strand
ACACATAATTACCTCATTTTAATTTCCAGAATATGTTAATTGGAGATGTGTTTCATAGTTTTATTGTATCAGCTTACACAGTTCATCTTTGACTTCAAATAGGTCATTTACTTAGCAAATTAGAAATGTGTTAGAAATCATTAAATGTGTTAGAAATCATTTACTATTTCTATGGAATAATTGGATTATTCTTCGACTCTATTTCTAAGTAATCTAGTATTCTCATATACCTTGCTTCTCATTATTACTCTATTTCTGCATGTAAAATGTTTCCAGAAAACTTGCATTATTAAATCTACTTGGCATCCTTTTTATTTTGCTGTTATTAATCTTAATCCTGATGTTTCTGTATAGTGGATTTTGCCTTTTTATATTGTGCTTAATTAGTGCTAATGTCCCTTCTTTTTTAGCTTTGTCAATTAGAAGAAATTTTTAAAAATTTAACTGTTTTAACAGTTTATGACATGGCTTTGGAAACACCTTGATCTTAAGTGCTGTTACTTTCTGGGAAAGAAAATGTTTCTTGGGATTCATCTCAGTAAGGTTCCCCCCTACTTGTATTAGCAAATAAATAGTAAATTAATGAGGAACAGAAATAAGGGTAATATGTAATCATTTGCACCTGAATATATCTTGTATTTCATTCAATGGTAAGCTAATATGCCTTTTTGTGTGTGTGTAGTGTGTGGTTGGTGGGCACAGGGCTTGAACCTTGGACCTTGACTGATATTATCAGCACCATGTTCTAACCAACTGAGCTAACTGGCCAGCCCATAAAAAAATATTCCTTGATCATTTGTCTCTTTTAAAGTTTGAGTGAAGCAGTGATATCGTGGACAGTGCTTGGCTAGCTTTTGGCTGAATTGTTTAGACTTAATAGTTAGACTGAAACAGTTTTTCAAAAAGTATTATTTCTTTCATGCTTCTCTGCTTTTGC
>NW_007727076.1:100488-115797 GCF_000696425.1 Galeopterus variegatus | reverse complement strand
TGGGCGACACCAAGCCAAGGGTTGCGATCCCCTTACCGGTCACGAAAAAAAAAAAAAAAAAGATAGTAAGGATTAAATTCTATTTTTCTTTTGTCTTAACTTTTTGTATCAGCTAAGTCTTCTGATGCTTGTTTGTATTATCTCTAAAATTAATTAAAACTACCTTCCACCAATATATGAGCTAGTGTATGTTTTACTGGTTTATAACCTGTATACTGTCATATAGCTATGATGTGGTGTGGTATAAATACCTCTCCAATTAGATATTAACCTTTTGGGGAAAAAAGAGTTGGCAGAGATTAGTTCTTGAATTTGTTTTGCATTTTCCTTAATCCTTAACACCTTGTTATTGGGTATCTATTCAAGATACAGTGACTCAGTTAATGAAGACTATACTGATTTGAAAATACCTTGAATATTTATGTTCGTGAATAAAGCACGTATAGGCACTGGTTTTTCTTCAGTTTGTGGCTTGAGTAATACAAAATGATTTAGAAGTTTTGAAATTAAGTTGGTAGACAAAGCATATTTAAATCAGCATATGTCAGCAATATTTAAAGTCTGGAAAGTAATGTGTAGTTTTAAAAACTTTTTATTATAGAAATCCTCAAACATTTACAAAAGCAGGGGGAGAGGGAGGAGGGTGGGAGGTTTCGGTGATGGGACACAATAACTAACTACATTGTATATTGACAAAATAAAAAAAATAAATAAATAAAAAATGACAGCCAAAAAAAAAAAAAAAAACATTTACAAAAGCAGAGAATAGGATAATGAGGTCCCATGTATTCATTACCCGGTTTCAATAATTATCAGCACATGTTGAGTTTTGTTTTAGCTGTACTTTCATGCTGAATCTTTAAAGCATGATATTTTATTTGATTATAATATTTATATATTCTATTTGTTAGAATACTTTATTCTAGATATTTTATCCATAAATACAAAGACCTTTTAAGACAATCTAACCGTAATGCCGTTACTACACCTGAGAAAAATTAAGAAAATTCCTTAATATGATGAAATATCCAGTGTTCCTTCCTTAATTGCTTCATAAATGTTGTTTTATAGTTGGTTTATTTCAATCAGAATCCAACTGAGGATCACACATTGCATGAGATTTTTGTTGATATTTGGTTGATATGTCCTTTGTCTCTTAATTTAATTTATAGGCTCCCCTTTTCTCTTTTTAAAAATTTCTCATTCACTTGTTAAAGAAACTGGATTATTTGTCATGAAGGATTTTTCACATTTGGATCTCGCTAATTACATCCCTGTGGTGTTAACAAATTCTTCTATCTCTGATTTTCTATCTGATTTTCTATAAATCGGTAGTTAGATCTGGAAGCTTGATCAGCTTCAGGTTCAGATTTGATTTTTGGCGAGAATTCATTGCATCACATCAGGAAACCTCATCTCTGATTATTTCTTATCTGTTAATGTTAAGATTGATTAGTGAATTCAGGTATTGTGGCCTGATCCATCTACTGTAAAGGTGTTGATCAGCCTTTCATCTAATGGTTTGTAGCAGCCATTGATAATCATTGCCTAGATCCAGTAACATGTATGGCTCTCAAAGAATGGGGTTCTAAAAATGTTATTGATTTGTAAAGTATTATCTCCATTTAATTAATAAATTAAGAAGTGCAAAGTAAGGTCATTGGCTAATAACAGTTAACTACTTCATTAATACTAACTCTGTTTTTTTTTTTTTTTTTTTTTTTTTTTTTTAAAAAGATGACCGGTAAGGGGATCTTAACCCTCAACTTGGTGTTGTCAGCACCACGCTCAGCCAGGGAGCCAACCGTCCATCCCTATATGGGATCCGAACCCGGGGCCTTGGTGTTATCAGCACCACACTCTCCCGAGTGAGCCACGGGCCGGCCCCTAACTCTGTTTTTAGAGGGTATTTATATTAAACTTTGTACAGGTTGGGATTTTTCTTTTTTCCCCTGAAATTCTATCTAATAAAAGTAGAAGATTAATCAGAATTTTTGTGTGGATGAAATAAATATGTCTTTCCTGTTGCTTTCCTGTTGCAGAAATCACTTCTCAAGAAGTTCGGTAGCTGCAGGTGGACAAAAGGGAAAATCCTACTATACAATTACATTCACTGTCAATTTTCCACATAAAGATGATGTTTGCTACTTTGCTTATCATTATCCATATACCTATTCAACTTTACAGGTGAGAACTCTAAATTAAATTGTATTATGAGTATTATTATATTGAAAAGTTGCTTTTTTTTTTTTTTTTTTTGGTGGCTGGCCGTTGTGGGGATCTGAACCTGTGACCTTGGTGTTATAAGGCTGCACTCTAGCCAACTGAGCTAACTGGCTAGCCCCCAAAAGTTGCTTTTAATTAAATATCTTAAAAAAATAAGAAAAGGTTCAGCATTGAAGATTTTAGGAAATACTACAATATTTGTTGAAAACATTAAAGGGAGAAAAATGGTAATGTGGTCCTTATTTTTTTTTTTTAATAGAAAGAGGTGCTAAGGAAATTTGACATGATTTTTACTTACCATCTTTTGTAGAAACCAAGATTCCATGATTTACAAATTTTAAGTAGGAGAGATTTCTACTTGGTTAACCAGAAGCGTTGACTCTCATAGACAATGTAACAATAAAAAAATGTAAATGCAATTTGAATTTTTCTGTAGGAAAAATTGAAAAAATTTTCTATAGGAAATGTTTTCATTATGTAGTCCTAGATTCAGATTCCTTAGAATATGGAGTATGAAAGTTGTTTTGTACTTTTGAGATTTTTGAATATTTGTATTGTAAAACAAAACTAAACAAACTAAATCAAGTAATTAAATGATCAGCTGTTGTTGATTTATTCTCCATACAGAATATCTGTTATAGTGGTTAAGGATCATGAAGGTATGATCCATTTAGCAGGAAAAAAATTGGAGTACTATGAGTAGAAAGAACCTTCCAAATATTAGAGGGGACAATGAAAGAAAAGTTCGGTCTGTACAGCAGAAGGCTGCGAACAGCAGATGAGCCGCACTGTATTTTACTAAAGGTCACAACCTACAGTCAAGGTGTAACGTCAGGTAGCTCTTGGTGCTAATTACATAGCATCAGAATACACAATGACTTAGTAGTTCTATTTTGGGGTAATGTATCCTAGGAAAATATGAACAAATATAAAAATATAACTTAAACATTTTTATTTGCCTGGTTATATGTTGTTGTTCTTGACTCATCTTACATTTTTAGTATATTTTGAATTCTCTTACTTTCTTCCAGCCCCATTACATGACCTTTTCCAGGCTTTACCATTGTTTCTCACCTGGACTTCTGCCAGCCTCTTTCTAACTGGTGTCCTAGGATTCACTTTTGCTCCTATTCCTCTTCATCAGTCTTTTTTCCAGCTGCAGCCGGAGGGCTCTTCTATGGCACATCTCATCATGTAAATTCTCTGCTTAAAACTCTCTAGTGATTTCTCTTGCCCTTTTGTGTGAAGTCTTAAATTCTTACCATGGTTCATTCTGTCCTTTCTTGACAATTTTTCATTTTTTTTGCCATATCCACATACTGTTTGAACTATTATTCATTTAATATTTATCTTTAAATAGACTTTAAAATGGTTCACTCTTTAAAATTTATCCTTGTCCTAAGTTAATATCCAAGGAATCACAGGTTTAATGTACTAGCCTTTTTCTAATTCACAGTAAAATATATATACCTATTAAACTTTTTTTGAAGGTTATCCGCTATCACTTAGTTATTTCAATTACCAATAGAAGGTATACTGTTCTTTGGGAAAGATTGGTTTACTGGGCCCTCCCTTATGTACCAGATTCTCTGTATTTCTCACCCTTGTTCTATCTGGTCTAGCCATAATGAATCTTTTTGAGTTCTTTGAAATGCCCTTTTTCTGTCTTATGTTGTGTTCTTTCTGTATACTTTTCCTTCTGCCTGTAGTGCTTCTCTCTGTCCCCTTCACCCATCCTTTGGATCTTAGTATAAAATGCAATTTTTTCTAGACGACCTTTCTTCACTGCCCAGACTTGGCTAGGCTCCCCTCCCCTCGTTAGAAGCTCTCTCAGCATTCTGTATTTTCCCTAGGATAGGGTCCATTGTTCATTGTTACATCCCTAATGCTCCGCACTGTTTCTGGCAAATAATGAACACTCAGTCAATGGTGATTATGTGAAAAAACATAGGCAAAAGTTTGAAAACCAATTAAGTATGTAAAGATAAGGGATTGGACAGTTTATTTTTGGTATAGCCATATATTAAAACTTGTGTTTTCAAAAAACATATTTAACATATTTGATGATATGGTATAGTCTTCATACTTATGAATATATGTGTATGTATAAATTACTAAGTGATAAAATTGTATTATAAAATGTCTTACATGTAATTGTGGTTTTATTTATATACATTGCATTTGTTAATAGTAATCTAGGCAGTACAGTTGTGGGTGTTTTAAATTTTTTCTTTGTACTGTGTCTTCCAGACATTTTACAATGAGCCTGTCTTAATCTTGAAATCAAGACAAGAAGTTCTTACGAAAATTTGTGCTATATGATTTTTATTCTTCAAATTTCAGGTTGCTATTACAGGTCTACAGTCACAATTCCAAAATTCACAAATCTTTGAAAACCAAAAGAGTTTTTGTAACTCATCAGTAGCAAAGCCTGACCTGAACTGATATGAGCTTATTTAGAATATTGATTCCACTTAGGCTGACTCTTTATATGTTTTGCTGCACAAATAATAATGCATTTATTACTGGCTGCTGCCCTGACCCGCTGGTGGTGTTGCACAATTAATGGTATACACATTCTATCACCTTTCTCAAGTTCCCCAAATACTGGTGTTGAACTACATCTGGCCCTGAGGGTTTTGGATAAGGGTTTAAGAATCTGATTCACTTCTAGTTATGTGGAGATCCTGATGCATTATTTCGATATTATCATACGGAGTTTTAAAATGATTGTATACTTTGCTTTTAAATTTTTATCAAGATGCATCTTCAAAAATTGGAATCAACACACAATCCTCAGCAAATCTATTTTCGAAAAGATGTCCTATGTGAAACCTTGTCTGGAAACAGCTGTCCTTTGGTGACTATAACAGCAATGCCAGAGTCTAATTACTATCTGATATGGAAAGTCAGCCCCATCTGCTAACGTCTTCCTGATATGAGGAGGTTGTAGTTTCTGTCAGAAGGAATTCTTTAGACTGAAAATACTGGAAGATAATTACTTTTTAAGCAGAGGTAGCTTATAGTTAGTACAGTAAATTTTTTCTGGCAGTTTGACAAGGTCTTTGTAGTGCTTCAGAAAGATGAGATTTACTCCAGTTGTGATGAGCATCTCCAAAGATGAGGGTACCATATCTTATTTATTCAGTAGACATAGCATAGATATTTCTTATATTTTAGGAAATTATTGAATTAAAAAAGATAGAATTTCTTTATAGTTAATGTTACGGCTGTGAAACTGAAATGTCTACTTTAAATTCAGAAGCATAGTGACCAGTTAGAATTGTATTTATATTTCTGTTGTCACCTTCTTATTGTTTACTTAAGTTTTTGCTTAATGTCTTTAATACTTAGTATGTATGAATAAATTAAAGTATATTTGAATTTTTACAAGAATGTATACTTTTCATGTACTTGTCTTTCTCAGAAGGGCCTAGATAGCACTTTTACAAAATATTGAATGCACTCAAGGTAGAGAATGTTAGCGTATAGCATATGATTATTATGTAGTTAGAATGGAAAATGTGACCATTAATGGGACCATTAATAAACTTGATGAAGTATGGAACAAAACCCCATAATTGAGAATTAATTTTTTTCTGTAGCCTGAAAATTTTGATTATAAATCTGAAAGCTTACCACAGTTACTTGCATGTGACACAAGATCTTACACATAGTAAATGCTCAATAAATGTTTATTTAATATAATATGCATTCGGTTGAGCCACTATCTACACCTATTTGAAATACTTAGTGGAATGGAATCATAATATTAAATCATATATCTTATAAATATATAAGGCTTTATTGGTACCAATGTTGTTCTGTCTTTGTGTTGACATATGTAGTCACCGCTGTTCTTTAAGTGGAGAGGATTTGAACAGGCAGTGGCAAAGTCCAAATCCAGATTTACATCCTACAATTTATCATGCTAAGGGGCTGTTACAATACCTGGCTGCAGTGAAGCGTTTACCCCTGGTAAGTTGCAGTATTTATTTTTACTTTGTATAGTCAAATGTTTTTGTTGATTAATGACTTAGTATTTTGTACATTATATTATGGTTGTAAGAGCTAAGTGTTAAAAATTTCAAAAGCAATTTATTTAAAATGTCTTTTTCTATTATCAGTCATTTGTATGATAATTAAGGTGTCAAATTAATACAGTATATCTATATATTTATTTTATCAGGTTGAATGTTTAGAATTCTCATAATTCTCGTAGAGCTAAGTGTTAAAAATTTCAAAAGCAATTTATTTAAAATGTCTTTTTCTATTATCAGTCATTTGTATGATAATTAAGGTGTCAAATTAGTACAGTATATCTATATATTTATTTTATCAGGTTGAATGTTTAGAATTCTCATAATTCTCGTAAGTCCTATACTTTTTTGTTTAGTTTTTTGCTTAAGTTTTAGATATTTAACTTCTTGATTTGAAAAACACTAAGGTAACAATATGTATCTTCCAGATTCTCAAACTAGTAAAAGGTTATTTCTGAGTTTTTTAGTCAGCTCTGGAACTGTTAAGTCTCCAATACACACCTTAGAAGTGTAGTAGAGGCGTGGTGTGAGACTGTGTGGACTGTATGTGTATATTCCTTCTGTTGTCACCAGCTTTTGATTAGAATGTTTCTGTTATGTTAGTTTTTAATTTAATCTTTTGGGAAAGATAGAAGGGTAAAGTTGACATGTGAGTCTGACCTTTATTTTTCATTTTTAAAATGATGCTCTTAAAAATTAAATAGAAACCGTACCCTTTCTTACTGTGGTTTTCTTAAGAGTGTTTTCATGTTCCTTTAAATTAGGTGAATATTTTAACAACCCTTTGGGGCAGTGATGACTGCAGTTATAGATTTGAACTATAATTGAATTTACTATCTTTTTAAATATAAGTACAAAGAAAGAGTGGAACTTGTGGCTTGATAGAGGACCTTCAAAGGATTTAGCAATTCTAAAATTAATCATAGATCCTTTCCAAAATTAGATATTATTACTTTTATTGGTTCTACTTTTTAAACAGTGGTTCTGTTACAGTAAAAAGGCCAAGGAACACAGACCTCTTCATTGGCTTGATATTAACTACCTTTACTTGACAATATATGAATTTGAAGGCTTTTAATTTTTGAAATATATTATCTTTTCAAGGTTTATTGTGATTATCATGGCCATTCCCGAAAGAAGAATGTATTTATGTATGGCTGCAGCATCAAAGAGACAGTGTGGCATACCAGTGATAACGCAACTTCATGTGATGTTGTGGAAGATATAGGATACAGGGTAATTATTATGGATGATTCATGAGTTTTTGAATTTCAAACGTGTAAAAGTACAGAAAATAATTTAATATATATACACCACTCAGATTCAGTAAATGTTGACATTTTGCCATTTTTATTTCACATTTTCATTTTAAATTTTGTCTTATCACATTTAGATTTTTTGTCTGTTTGGAATTTATTTTCTGTGTGAGATGTGGTGGGATCTACCTTTATTTTCCCTGGTGTACCATTTGTCTCCGCACCATTTACTAGACAGCACATCCTTCCTCTATGGATTTGATGAAGCTGTCTGTTAGCGTACTGTGTTGCCACCTGGATGTGTGTGATGTAAGGCTCTCTGGTATTGCAATTATTCTTATTTCTATCTCTTTGAATACCACATTGTTTTAGTTACTGTAGGTTTATAATTAGTATTGCTGTTTGGTGGGGCAAATTTTTCATATCCTTTTAAAAAATTGCCCTGGCTCTTTTTTGTCTGTTATTCTTTCTTGTGAATTTTAGGATGAGTTCATGGGTAAACTTTGTTGGACTTTGGGTCAGAATTGTGTTGAATCTAAATTAAGTTGGAGAGAATTGTTATGATGATGATATGTAGCATTGCTATCTACGAACATTGCCTATGTGTCTGTTCAACTGAGTCTTTTATATTCTTAATAAAGATATAAAATTTCTCCACATAGGTGTGCTATTTTTGTTAGACTTATTTCCAAATACAAATACTTTATTAATTTTGTTGCAGTTGGGAATGGGATTTTCCCCCCACATGTCTGCCCACCTCCAATTGATCATTGATGGTGCATGGGAAAGCTATTAACTTTTTTCAGAAGAAATTTCTACAAGTTTCATATCCTCCTACAAAAGATTACAGCAGCAACACAGGAAGCAGAAACTTAGTTTAGCAGTGCCCTCACAATTCTCAGCAGGATTTCCAACCTATGCATTTTATACTCTGTCCTAACTATCAGTAAATGTGAAAGTAAGAAAGGATGTTCTCAGACATGGGAAGTCTCAAACACTTGCCTCACAAATTGCCTTTCTCTGGAAGCTACTGGAAGATATTCTTGCCAAAATGGAAGAGAAGAAGAGAAAGGCTTGGAAATTAAATCCAAGAGGGAGACAAAGCGCAGAAGAAAGGTGGAGAGCCCAAGAACGTATGTAAAACAGCCCATGTGTCAACATTCAATAAATGTTACTGCCACTCTACCTTCAGAGTTTAGAAGCTGTATTGAATGAAGGAAACAGATTAGCAGAGCTCAGGGATATAGAAGAAAAATGGGAATGTTTAGTCCCAGATCAACAATATAAGAAAGTGAGACTAGTGAGAAGCCCAGAGAACGGGAGAAAGCCAGACAAAAGAGCACACACGCAGAGCCCTTCTGTGTGCTGCTCTCCAGAACGCCCCCATCCCTTTCCCTAGTCATTCCTTTTATTTTATCATATGAAATCAGACTACACATTCGCAAGATTGTCTCTTCTTCATGACACTTAAGAATTATAGTTTTAACTTTTTGTATGTTATTATTTGATTAACGTGTTTCTCTTTATACTAGATAGGATGCTCCATGTGCCTAGCAATCATGTCTGATATGCTTACTCTTGAGAACATTGCTACTGCATGACATAGTGCCTCATTCACCATGAGTACGCAATAGTTTCAGATAGGTGGATGGATGAATGGCAGGCAGACATGGGAGGGTAAATACAAGACATGTTTTCCCATTGTAAGAGATAAAATTAATTAGCTATCTTTGATCTCAAGTTTTTCATTTCATTAATTCTCTCTTCCCAAGTTTGTTTATTTTGTTCGTTCTCTGGGTTTTGTTGTGAAAAGAAGCATTAGATGATGTTGTAGGTTAGACAGAATGAATAATGCACTTTTTCCCAAAGTACATTTCTCAAGACGTTAACAGGTGTTTTCTCCCCCATCCCCATATAGTTTTATGATCAGATATGTCTGGTAATTGCATTCGACACCATTAACTTTGTTTCTTGTCTTTAGGACTCTTCAGAATCTTCACATGCTAATGAGCTTTGTACATTTCCAGAGTTATTGGGGTGTGTGTGAAAGTGGGGCATTTCCCACAATTTTATGATCGTGTGTTAGTTCCTATTGCTGCTGTAACAAACTATCACAAATGTAGGGGCTTAGAACAATACAAATTTATTAATTTACAGTTCTGTAGAGCTGATGTAGGTCTCACTAAGTTAAAAATCAAGATATCAGCAGGACTGCATTCTTTTTGGAGGTTCTAGGCAAGAAACGTTTTTCTGTCCCCAGCCTCCCACCCCCTTCTAGGGGCTGCTGTGTTCCTTGCATTGTGATCCTTTCCAGCCAGGAATTAAATCACTTTGTAGTATCACCTTCTCTCCTTCTGCCTCCCATTTTCCCTAATGAGGGTCCTTGTGATGACACTGGCGCCACCTGGATAATCCGGGATAATCTCCCATCCCAGAATACTTAACTGAATCATATCTGGGACAGTCCCCTTCGCCATGTAAATCCCAGGTTCTAGGGATTAGGACATGAATGTCTTTGAGGGGCACTATTCTGACTATGGAACCTGTTTTTTTTTTTTTTTTTCCTTTTTGTCTTTTTTTTCGTGTCCGGCAACAGATCGCAACCCTCAGTGTCGCGCCCGTACCGGACCGGGACCGGCAACGGGATCGCAACCCTCGGTGTTGCCCCCACACCTCGCTCAGCCAGTGAGCGGGAACCGGTCTGTATGTGGGATCTGAACCCTCGGCGGGAGCGCCACCGCACTCCCAAGCAGTGCACTGTAGCAGTGTGCCACCGGGCCGGCCCCATATGGAACCTGTTTTTGCAGATGGTTTGGGAAATGATGGATAAATATACATAAATGCTGTGTTTCTGTTGATAAATCATAGTACTCCTTTGTCCTTTTCGTGCAAGTGTTTATGTTTTTGGGAAAAATACAAAACATTATGGCATTTCAATTGAGGGCATTTAACAAAATAACTGATCAGTACTCTTCAGAAGTGTGAAGATCATGAAAGATATAGAAAAACTAAGGAGCTGTTACAGACTGCAGGAGACTAAGGAGAAATAATAACTCAATGCAGTGTGAGTTTCTGGATAGGATCTTGAAGGAAGATATTAGAAAAACTTGTGAAATGTAAATAATAGCTGGTGAAACTTAATGAACTGGTTAAATTTGTAGTTTAGTTAATAGAATTGAATCACTGTTAATTTGTTTTTGTTCTGATATTGTGCTGTAGTTATGTTAAGATGTTAGTACTGGTGCTGCTGATAACACCAATGTCAAGGGTTCAGATCTCTACACTGGCCAGCCCCCGCCCCTCCCAAAAGAAAGACAGAAAAAGATGTCAACATTGGGATAGCCGAGTGAGAAATATATGAAGATTCTCTGTACTATTTTTGTAACTTTTCTCTAAGTTTAAAATTAGCTCAAAAAGTTGAAGAAACTAACCTTTGTTATTATATGCGGTGATGTTCACCTTATTGAAATAAAATATATGATTTAGTGTTATTAAAATAACTATTAGCTTTTTAAGCACTTTGTAATATTGCTAAGTATTATAGATAGTAGACCATCATTCCTGAAGAGGAGGTGACTACGAGTAATGTAGATTAGGACTTTTTATTTCTTTGGTTTACTGAGTATCCCCAGTACGTAATAGGCATTAAGTAAATATTTGTTGAAAGAATAGATGAATTAATTGTATGTATAGACAAACATCTAACAATAGTATTACCTTATTTGGATAGTGCTCATATCTTTTGGTTTACTTTCATGTTGATTTTTTGTTTAAGCTTCACGATGCTTTGTGACATAGGTAGGGATTATCACCGGTACTGTACAGATGAGTCAGCTGAGACTTCTGGGTTGGTTGACATGCCTTAGGCCTTGCAAGAAGTGGTGTGCCTGGGACTGAAGCTGTTGCTTCAGGTCCTATGTGCTTTCCACTTTGTCCCTGTGTCCCTTCTACAATAGATAGACCTAAGCAAGCACCCCAGATCATTTTCCACAAAAGTTTCAGTGACATATCACTACCCTTAGCAGAACTTCAAAGCACATTTTCTGTTTGGTGTCTTCTCTCTTCTTCCCCTTCCCAAATAAATAAAATGATTAGAATTATATAAAAAATGGAAACACTCCAGAAATGAAGTGGTAAGTGAAAGTCATTTTCTCCCAATCACCCTCAACACTAATGAGTCGGTTTTACCATTGTGTTACTTGCCTCTAAGCACATCCATTCCTAAATGTATATACAGACAGTACTTGCAGTTTTTGTCTGCTTTTATTTTTTTAAACACTACACAGCAACTTGCTTTAACATAATGTTTGTTGGCCATATTTCCAGGTCATCATCTCTGGATCTGTCTCGGTCTTTTTAACCATTATACAAGATTTCCATTGTGTACTTCTGTACTGTATGAGCGTACTGAAATTTGTTCAGTAGTTCTCTGTTGGTGGTTATTTGATTAGCACTGCCAAATTGTCCTTTATAAAGACTGTACATATTGATACTCCCAAATACCGTGAATGATAGTGCTGTTTCTCTACATCCTTACTACATTGTACTATCTTCTTTGCCAGGAGAAAATACTATCTGATTATTTTAATTTGCATATCTATAAATGTATGATGAAGCTGAGTATCTTTACATATATTTAGCCAATTATGATCTCTTTTCAAATAGCCTTTTCTCATATTGTCTGCTTACTTTTGTATTGGTCATCTAATTATGATTGTTTTTAAAATAAGAACTGTTTGTATGTATTACAAATAATATTTTCTAATTTTTTCATTTATGGTGGATAGTAATATGCTTTCTTGTTTACTGTTTTTAGTTTCATTTTTAAAATTTTACTTATTTTAAGCTTAAATCCTCAATCCAGCTAGAATTTAATTTGATGAAGAGCATCTTCAGATTGTTTTTCTCAGTGCTATCCAGTTCAGTATTGTGCCAATATTTAATGAATGATCAATCTTTTCTCCTCTAATAATAATAACTTTAATACCTTTGGTTCCAATTCTGAACTCTCTTTCTACAGATCTTTCTATTCCTGCCTCAGTATCACAGTTTCACGTACTCTAGACATATGGTCTAGATTATTATCTGTTGTGTTATTTCACTAGTCATAGCCCGTTTCCTCCCAGAATTTCCCAGTGTATACTTTCAGGTGAACTTGAGAATAATTTTAAGTTACAAAAAATTCTGGGGTATTTTGATTGTGATTGTCTTAACTTTATTGATTAATTTAGGGATGACTGACATTTATACTGTTAAATCTCACAATTAATCTTTCATGACTAAACTTTTTTCGAACATGCTTTTCTTACATGTTTTTGTTCTGCTACTGGCTTCTACTATGAATGTGATCCTTTCTTCCATTGGGTTTTCTAACTGGTTATTATGTAGTAAAGCAGAAAATTTTAAACTAGCAAGAGGGTTGTTTTGATGTTTGAATAGCAGGGGATATAACAAGAAGATGCACATGATCCTGCTGTAATGACTGTGCTTTTATCAAAATTTTTAAAAGTTAAACAAATCTTTAAAAACATCCCTCTTATTTTTAAAATTATCATTCTTATTTTTACAGACTTTGCCTAAGGTACTGAGCCATATTGCCCCAGCATTTTGCATGAGCAGCTGTAGCTTTGTAGTGGAAAAATCTAAAGAATCCACAGCACGTGTTGTAGTTTGGAGGGAAATAGGAGTACAAAGAAGCTATACCATGGAGAGTACTTTGTGTGGCTGTGATCAGGGAAAATACAAGGTAAAACATGTTAGGACTTCTAGGCATAAAAAATATTTGAAGACTTCCTTTCCTTTCATATATAATCCCATGGTTTTCAAGTATATATTAAATATTATGTTTGTTTATTGAATTATATGTAATTTGCAATAATGAAATTGAATCATATGCAGTTTTAAGAACAAGTGTATTTGTTTTTGTTTTTGTTTTTGTTTTACTTCTCTGAACTAAATAGCTTACCTGGGATCTTTAGGAATCGGTGTTTTGAGTCTATTTACATTCATAATTTTTAAGAAAGCACAATGGAATACACATTTACATACTAATTAGTATTAAGCTGTGCAAGTAGTACATTATTAGTAAAAATTTTCTATTTTTTTAATTTATTGGATATAAGTCTATTTCTATACATTTAAAAATGTATTTAATTTATATTTGTTTATATCTATATTATTTGTTTGTTATATTTAGATTTTTTAATGTATGACTTTTAAATGCATATCCCTGTCCCCTAATCATTGCTTTAGTGGACCACTTTTGCTAAGGGTCTCATATTCCATAAATGTGTGAGATGGGAAAAAACTTGAGAATCACTTTTGTTTAAGAACATAGGATGGCTGGCTGATTAGCTCAGTTGGTTAGAGCACAGTGTTGTAACACTAAGGTCAAGGGGTTCAGATCTCCATATCAGCCAGTTTTTTTTTTTTTCCCTTTTTGTCTTTTTTCATGACCGGTAACGGGATCGCAAACCTCGGTGTCGCGCCCGTACCGCGACCAGCAACGGAATCGCAACCCTTGGTGTTGCGCCCACACCGCGCTCAACCAGTGAGCCGACCGGTCTCTATATGGGATCCGAACCTTCGGCGGGAGCGCCTCCGTGCTCCCAAGCGCCGCACTCTACCAAGTGCGCCACTGGGCCGGCCCCATATCAGCCAGTTTAAAAAAAAAAAAAAAAGAACATAGGTGGCTCCTAGGAGAAAACCTTGGGGTATGTGATTTATGGAAACACACTGTAAATTACTTCTTCTTTTAAGAGGTAATTTATGTAGTTAGGCTGGAGAAGGCGTCTTAAAGCATCACTGTTTCTGAAACTGGCCTCTGGGCAGTGGGGAAAGTAGTAGTCAGGGCAGTTGAGACTTGGGTGCGTCTCTAACATAAAATAGTAGGGCTTTGTTGCTATATTTGGATTCCACTGATAGACTTTCATTGGATTTTAAAAAACGTTCTGTTTGTATTTTGATAAGTGTGCTTCGTCATTGAAAAAAGATTTTTTAATAAAGATAAAATATATTTTGGAACATAAAATGTTAAACCAGTTTTCTAAAAAGTTACTCTTGTTTTTTAAGATATAAATATATATGAACTTTAAAAAATAAAATGGAGAGCTGATAAATATTTATTTCTCTTTTATGTGATTTAGTTTATACGTTGATTTAAAACCCTTAGGGAGAGAAGTATTTCTTACTAAGCCAATATTTTTCTATGTCTAAAATGCAAGGCTTTGATCATAACATATATTTTTTTAAAAATTGGTAGACTTTACTTTTTAGAAAATTTTTTTATGTTACTGAACTTTAGGCTGTAAATATTCTTTTATTTTCTATAAATTAATTCAGAAACAGGCATAGCCCTTCTAAAACTTTTAAATTGAGAAGGCAAATAAATGTTTCAATAAAATCAATTAGGTTGTATTTCTTAGAATATTTGGGAGATGGTCAAACTCTTTATTTAAACCAAAAAAAAAAAAAAAACATTATAAATGCATGTGCTTCATGTAGAGTAAGTTTTTACAGTTCCTTTTATTCATTTACCATGTGCTGTAGGAATTCATTCACCCCAGTCACTGAAAAGCTGTTTTATGATACCTTCCGTCTAATGATGTCTGCTCTCATCAACACCTTCAGCTTTTGTTGGTGTAAGAATTTCATGTATTTTACAGATTCATTTTTATCTGAAAAGTAAATGATACACAGCATCTTAATTTACAGCCCATTTTAATGGTTTTATGTTGTAACATTTAACCTTTGGTAAACTTTACATTGCTTATTGGGATACTGTTGGT
>NW_007727076.1:98003-100103 GCF_000696425.1 Galeopterus variegatus | reverse complement strand
CAGATTCATTTTTATCTGAAAAGTAAATGATACACAGCATCTTAATTTACAGCCCATTTTAATGGTTTTATGTTGTAACATTTAACCTTTGGTAAACTTTACATTGCTTATTGGGATACTGTTGGTTTAAAAAGGTAGGGGGATTGAGGTAACATTTTCTTTTTTCTTTAGTAGACAGAATTTGAAATGGGCATTCTTAATTGACATAGAACATAGGAATTTATTTTACTACTATCTTATTGGCATAGATTTGTTTGAGTCTTATTTTGGCAGCTGTCTTTGTTGTTTTTGTTTGACTCACCAAGTTCTTTTATCATATAATAAAGATAAGTACCTATAAGGTAATGCTCAAGTATACATATTGGAGCCTTGAATTTAACATTATATTCAACATTGGCATCCAAAGTAGTGGATTACAGGAAACACGAGTAAGATCTTAGTACCATACGGTGTCACACATGAACTCCAAGTGTAGGTAACCACAAAATGGTTGTCTGTTTTTTTCTCCCGTGTGTTGGTAGTATGCTGGTGGAAATAGTTTGCATCAAAGTGAGTGAGAATAGACATTTTAGAAATAGTCTTTAAAGACAGTTAGTTTCCTTTGTGACCTAAAATAATCATATTGTTGACATCGTCTTTGTCAAGTTCTAGTTTTATAGAAAGTACCAACCTTTTAAATTTATTAATATAGTTATAAATTCTTTTTTATGTAATTTTGATGAGATGCAGCCAGAGGATAGCAAACTTCCTAATTATATGTATAATATTATTTTATTTCTAGGGTTTACAGATTGGTACTCGAGAATTGGAAGAGATGGGAGCAAAATTTTGTGTTGGTCTACTGCGTTTGAAAAGACTGACATCCCCATTGGAATATAATCTGCCTTCCAGCCTGCTTGACTTTGAAAATGACTTAATTGAATCAAGCTGCAAAGTAACTAGGTAGAGCGCACTTTTTAATTTTTTTATTATGTTGTACACTATTAGACTTTATTAAAATAGTTTAGCATAGGAAAAAGGCATGGAGATTTTGACAGCCGAGAACATGTTTAGAATTAATATAATTTAAGTTTACATATCTAATATTTGTTCCAAATTGTGATAATATTCTTGATTCTTTTAATGTTGATATTTGGGTGAGATTTTAGTGAAATACCTTTGTATTTTGAATGCTGTTTTAAGTGAGCCTAATGGTGTACATTTAACCCAAAAATAAGCAATGTGAGAAATATTGCACTTAGAGAATATCCAAATTATGAGAGTTTAGGGTCAGGATTGATATTTCAAAAGAAATTTTATTTTGTTGATGTCTACACACATCAGATGTTTGTCTAATAACCTTCTGGTAATATATATTAGAAACAGCTTATTTAGCATCCCTTTGAAAATTTAACTACATCTGCCAAATATTCTAAATAGGCAATCTTTTTTTCCTAGAATTCAATGTATATTAAATTTGATCAGTTATGGGCTCAGAGATAATTCAGTATTGTGATTCTTAATCATAATGCCAGACCTTTAGCATTTTATAGTTTGGTGTATATGGTTAAGCATAGTCCCATTTTATAGAACCTTCATGATTTTTTGCTATAAAATTTGTTAATTTATTACCATGTGCTGTTATATATATCAGTGTAGCAGTTTTAAGTGCAGTAAACATTAATTGTAACTCTATTCTCTGTATGTAAATGTGATCATTTAGACACATGATCACCTGCACTCTCTACCCTTCAAAGTGTCTGCTAAATAATAATGAAAAGGAATATAAAGATTGTCAGTTCTCTCTGATATTTAGAAGTCTCATTTTAAGTTTTAAATATTCTTAACCTGTAGTCCACAGACATATTACAGTTGCTTTAGATATCCTGAAATATCATTTAAGCTTATTAATACTTCACAACTATGGTTATTATTAGTCTTATTCTTTTAAAAGGAGCATATATGTATTTTGAAGAGAACATATCTTAAAGAAATCACATATACTGCTATATCACAAATGATTTTAACATTTTTTTTTTCCTTTTTGTCTTTTTTACTGACCAGCAACGGGATCGCAACCCTCGGTGTTGCACCCGCTCCGCGCTCAGCCAGTGAGCGGGA
>NW_007727076.1:80908-97034 GCF_000696425.1 Galeopterus variegatus | reverse complement strand
CAGCCAGTGAGCGGGAACTGGTCTCCACATGGGATCTGAACCCTCGGCGGGAGCGCCACCGAGCTCCCAAGCGGCGCGCTCTCCAGTGCGACACTGGGCCGGCCTGATTTTAACATTTTGATCATTGTATTTCAATATAATTCATTTCTTTTGTGGTGATATGTATTTTATTTTATATATTTAAAAGCATTATTATGAGGAGGAGGAGTTCATGGGCCTCATCAGAATTTCTTTCCAAGGAGACTGTGGCACAAAAAAGGCTAAGAACTCCTAGTTTTCATCACTGTATGCATATAAAAATACAAGCCTCATAATAGTCAGTTATACATTCGGACATTTTTCCCCTCGCCATTGCCCTTGAGCTCTTTGTCCTGTTTACTGACTTAGCACCGCCGGGCAGCCAGGCCCTTCTTCCTTCATGCTGTCATTATTCATTCTCCATCGCCGATGAGTCTTCTACATACTTCCAGTTTCTCTTTGACTTTAGTATCTCGATGCTTTTCAGGGTTACAGGTCCTCAATCTGAGTTTGTCTGCGTCTCCTCACGGTATCTTCCTGTTGTATATCTTTGGGAAGGACGTCGTGGACCCTTTATCAGTTGATTAAGATGGTATCTGCCAAACCGCTCCCTTGTAAAGTTGTTTTTTTCCCATTTTGTACTTCACGAGTGTTTTTATGGAGATGTCCTTTGAAACTATGTCAGTATCCCAGTTCTCATCAGATTTTCAGTTTATTCATTTTCAATTTATGTGTATTGGTTTTACAATTTACACTTTTAATTTGGTGGATTTTCAACTGTTATTATCACTATTCATTCTGATGCCTAGGTTTCCCTGATTCAGGCCCTTTAAACAGCTTCTGTGTGTTTTTGACATGTCCCCACCGTTCTTTGAGGACTTCCTTTCTTTCTGGCACAGTATTTCCAGGCTCATCTGTGTATGTACTTCATCCCGGGGTTGGAATCAGCTATTTTTTCAATGGACATGTCCCCACCGTTCTTTGAGGACTTCCTTTCTTTCTGGCACAGTATTTCCAGGCTCATTTTTGTATGTACTTCATCCCGGGGTTGGAATCAGCTATTTTTTCAATGCTTCCTGATTCTCTTTTTGGTGGAAAATGATACTTATATGATAGTCTAGGTGCTAGTTGTATTTATTGTTTTTGTGGTGCCACACACCCAAGTTCTGTCAGTGGATAGAGCTATAGAATTTATTTTAAGTAGTTACATATGCAAATACATATGTATACACATGCATATATATACATGTACACACATAAATGCAGATGTCATCTGAAAACCCTAAGTTCACAGTGATACTTTTGATTCCAAGGGTTCAATCTATTTTTTCAGATTTCCAGCTCCCTTCTTTAACAGTGGAAACCCTGTTTCTCATTATTTTTAATACTTTTAATTATTTGATCAACCTGCCTGTGTATAAATAATCTCTCATCTCTACTTTTCCTTTCTTCAGTGCCTTCTTCAACCTGCTCAGGCTCCAACACTGCAGAGGGAGGGGCTTTTTAAAAATGATTTTTGTAATCTTGGTGCCTGACATGTCATAGCTATTCACTGACTGATTACATTCTGTTAATGAGTCATTATATGTAAGTATTTATTGCAAACCTGCTGCAGACAGAATGTTGTGCCAGACTCCCAGCAAGAGTGGAAGAAATGGGACATGAGAGCTGGTGTCCTGAAGGAGCTGGCAGTATAACAGAAGAAGCACAATTTACATTCGTGAAGTGGCATGACAGTGGTTATCAAAGAATACAGAAATACATTAAAAGTAACAGTTAAAAATTACATGCACATTTTGAGAAAAAAAAAAGAGTTACTAAGTGAATACTTTAAAATGGCCTGGGTTTATCTGGAAGAGTTTTCTTAGGTTGATAAGTTTTATGCTAGGGCTTGAAAGATAGTAGACAAGGTTTGATAAGAAATAGCTGAGCACGAAGGAAACAAAGTTATCACTGGGAAACAGACTAATTTAGGTTAAGGTGGAAGCTTAGAAAGGCTAAGGCTGAAGAGAGCATCAAATGAACAAGTGTTCAGTTTTGTGCTAATGAGTGTGGATTTATGGAAGAGGAAACAGCAGTCGTATGTGTTCTTAAGCAAGGAATAACTGACATATCCTATCTGTAAAATGTATTAAGATTCAGAATTTTCAGAAGCTTGTGGTTCCAGGTCCTGTGGTGCTCTGAGGGGAGTGTTGACTGCACAGCTTTCTGGGGTTGTTCCTTGAGGGTAATACTCCGGTGTAATGTAACACGCTGCTAGAGTCCAGTTATTCAGTGTGCTGCTTCTTAAATGTGCGTTTGTTGTTAATGTATTTTGTTTTGTTTTAATTGGTTTCCATATAATACAGATAGAGTAAATAAGGGGAATGAGGAAGGTTCTGATGGTAAGCTGAGGATAAAATTCACCATCTTCAATTTTTCAGATGGCATCACTGGTTATACTTGTTGCTTGTAAGTTTGTTTTTTCCCCCTATACAGATTGGCAAAGCTTTTTTCCTCATAGTTATTGCCATTTATGATTTTAATATCTTATTTCATCATAATTGCATATTCATTCAGCTGTCTTTTTATTGCTCTTTGGAAACCTTTCAGGAATAATTGTAAATTCTTGTTATTATTTACATTATTGGTATGAGGGAGTTGTATATATTTTTTATCTTTACCTCTTTCTCTTAGCTTTTTGTATTCACCTTTTAGTTTTTGCTCTGCATTGGTGATCCCTAATAACAGTTATCTTGGAAATAAAAGCCACAGTGAATGTAACACAGGTCACTTGGGTTTATCTGTTGAGCATGGAATATAAAGGGAAGGGTGGTCATAAACTTTCCTTTGGGCATTTCTTTTCCATCTTCTTTACTTTTTCTCCTCTTTAATTTATCTTCTTACCCTACCTGGTTCCTGTAGGTGATATTCATTCCTGTGACTTTAAATTCTGTGTGTATGTCAACAACTCCAAAATACTTGTAATCTCCCAAGCCTCTCTTCTGCACTCTAGACCTGTGTATCCAGTTTCCTGCTTGATTACGTATACTAGGTGATGGAGTTTGGATGTGTTGTCCCCACCAAAACACATGTGGAAACTTGATCCCCAGTGTGGCAGTGTTGGAAACTGATTGAGTCATGGGGCGGATCCCTCATGAATNAGGTGGGACTTAAGAGTTGTGAACCAGAGCATTTGGCCGAAGAAATTTCCAAGCAGCAAAGTAATAAGAAAACTGCATGGCTGCTTTAACAGCCTACTCTTGAGTTATGGCAGCAAAGGCATGACGTAAAGCCAGAATTTAAAAGGGGAGCAGAGTGTAAAGATTTGGAAAATCTGCAGCGTGGCCAAACGTGAAGCAGATAAACTGTTTCCTAAAGACATTATCTTGACGGTGAGGCAGCCAAATGCTAAGAACCAGGACAATGGAAAAAATGCCCTAAAGGCATTCGAGAAGTCTGGAAGAGTGCCCCACCCATCACAGGCCCTGAAGCCTAGAAGGACTGAATTGTCCCAGAGGACAGACCTGGGGCGCAGCTACCCTCGGGATCCTACTCCCTGCAATCCCAGCATCTCTGGCTGGAGCAGCCCCAAGTGTGGTTTGTGCAGTAGCTCTGGAGAGTAGAAGCCTGAAACCTCAGTGCCGTCCATGTTGTATTAAGTCTGCAGGCTGGCAGGACGTGAGAGCAGTGGAGGTGAGGCAGCCTCCACCCAGATTCCAGAGGATGTCTGGAAAAGCCTGGGGGCCCAGGCAGAGACCTGCTGAGGGGCGGAGCCGCTGCAGAGGTCATCTACTAGAGCAATGCCGAGCAGGAAAGTGGGGTGAGAGCCCCCACCAGGGAAATGTCTAGTAGAGCCAAGGCAGCCGGGCTGCCGCCAGAACCCTGGAACTGCAGGGTCACGGGTAACATGCAATGCAGGCCTGGAAAAGCTGCAGGCACCAGCACAGCCCAATGGGTTGTGCTTGGCAGAACTATGGGAATGAGGCTGCCTGAGGCTTTGGGGGCCCAGATGCCCAGTTGTGCCCAGGATGCAGGACTTGAAGTCGAACATTATTTTGGAGCTTTAAGACATAATGTCTGCCCTGCTGGGTTTCAGACTTGTTTGGGGCCTGTTTTTCCTTTCCTCTGGCCTATTGCTCCCTTTTGGAATGGGAATGTATACCCAATGTCTGTTCCACCATTGTATCTTGGCAGTAGATAAATTTGTCTTTGATTTTTACAGGTTCACAGCTGGAAGGAGTTTTAGCCTTTGGTCTCAGATGAGACTTTGGACTTTTAAGTTGGTGCTAGAACAAGCTAAGACTTTTGGGACTGTTGGTGAAAATGAGCCAAAATGCCGGGTACTGTTCAGGCTTTATTAAAGGAGGAAAAAAACTGCCAGGCTGTGCTCAAAATGGCGGGGCAGGCAGCTAGAGGGAGTACATATGCTTATATGGGTGGTGAGCACAAAAATCGCAGGTGGAGAGGGGGAGGGGGAGGGGTGCTGGTGTGTGGGATCAGGTTGACAATTGGTGTGGGTGTGGTGGGTAGAGGTGAGGTAGTCCAGATGGGAGGTACCTCCAGGCGGGGGTGGAAGGGTTTCTTTGTCAGGGAAACCAGGAGGTAGAGGGTTTCTTTGTTTGAGGAAACCACAGGTAGGGTAAAAGACTGGAGGCAATTTTCGATTCAATATGATGCCAGTCGCATCCAAGGTGATGCAACCATGTCCAAGATGGCGCTGGCCACGTCCAAGATCTATCAGTTGGGATGGAATGATTGTATTTTGTATGTGAGAGTGACATGAGTATTGGGCGGCCAGAGGCGGAATGATGGAGTTTGGATGTGTTGTCCCCTCCAAAACTCATGTGGAAATTTGTTCCCTAATGTGGCAGTGCTGGAAACTGATTGAGTCATGGGGCGGATCCCTCATGAATGGTTTAATGCTCTCCCTGGGGGAGGGGGGAGTAATGAGTGAGTTCTCGCTCTATTAGTTCCTGCAAGACCTGATTGTTTAAAGGACCCTGGCACCTTCTCTCTCTCTTGCTTCCTCTCTCCATGTGAGCTGCTTGTACCTGCCAGCTGCCTGCCATTTTTCTGCCATGAGTAGAAGCAGCCTGAGGCCCACGCCAGATGCAGCTGTCCCAGAATTGTAAGCCAAATAAACCTCTTTTCCTTATAAATTACTCAGTCTCAGGTATTACTGTTATAGCAGCACAAGACGGACTAATTCACTAGGACATAACATTACCTTGTCTAAAGTCACCTTGTGGCTTCTGCTCCCCTACTTGTCTCAAAACAAATCTGTTCATCCTTAGCCACCTCTTTCCATCCAGTTGCTCATGTCTTATTCTTGGCATCACCCTCTCTGTCTCTTACCCTTAACTCAGTCCATCACCCAGAACTTTTTGATTCCTCTTCCAAACTATTTCTCAGATCTTTATGTTTCTCTCCACCATCTCCACCCTTACACTAGTCCAGGTTACCATCATCTCTTGCCTGGAGTGCTCCAGTAACCGGAGTGGTCTTGCCCCCTGTACGTTTTGTATTCTCCAGCTTCTTTGCATGCAGTGGTCACTCCCTTACTTAAAAACCTTCAGTTGTGTCCAGGTCTGTGGAATATATCCATTATCAGAGGCTCTGAGGCCCAGCGTGAGCCATCCACACCTTCCTCTCCTGCTCCAATTTGTCCTACTCTCTGTATTCTTACCATTCCAACCGCACTGACCATCTTTTAATTTTTGGAGCAGTGCTTCTTTTTTTCTTTTTTTTAATTGGTCATGAATATTCATGAGAGTCACTCCTTGTGCCCGTGATGTGGGGGCCAGATTTATACTGGCTGTGTACCCATTACCACAAGTTGCGTTTGTACCTTGTGTCCCCCACCCAGTTATCCCCAGCCTCCCTTCCCCTCCCCACTTCTCCCCCACTCCACTTTGTAGCCCATACGTTGTTCTCTCCCTTGGAGCAGTGCTTTTAAGGTAGTTATGGCAAAAGCCTGGTTTTTATTTTCTAACTTGTTCTGGATTGATACTTGAATAAAAATATGATAAAAATGAAGTACTGTAAAAATCGAAGAGGAGACCTCAAGGAATGCAAATATAATCTCCAATTTCTTATTTTGAGATTCACCAGACGTATAATTTCTGTGTCAAGTTGTTGTAAAAGTTTCTTTTTTTTAAAAAAAGATGACCGGTAAGGGGATCTTAACCCTTGACTTGGTGTTGTCAGCACCACGCTCAGCCAGTGAGCAAACCGACCATCCATATACGGGATCCGAACCCGTGGCCTTGGTGTTATCAGCACCGCACTCTCCCGAGTGAGCCACGGGCCAGCCCTGTTGTAAAAGTTTCTGAATGCTTCATTTTAATTATCGTACTTTGTCGCCTTGGACCAATAACAAAGGGTGTGTGAACCCCACTGGTCTGTGGACCCCACCTTGAGTAGTAGTATTCTAGAACAAATCAGTCTGTCATCCCAGAGGCTTTGCATTTGCTGTTTCGTGTACCAACATGTCTGTGCCTCCACTTCAGGATTTTAATTTTTTTTTGGTGGCTGGCCGCTTGGGGATCTGGGTGATTGACCTTGGTGTTACCAGCATCACACTCTCCCAAGTGAGCTAACTTCTTTTAAGATCGTATCCTTATCCTCAATCCTCTTCAATTTCAGTGCATTGTGTTTAAGAATAGATTTATTTTTAATATACTTTGCTTGACACTTGATATGTACTTTTACTTTGAGTATTCTTGTCTTCAATTTTGTAAAGGTCTCAGCCACTATCTCTGAAAATTGTATCTTTATCATTCCCTTTATTATGTTCTTCCAGAATTCCTGTGTTGAGCTTGCAGTCTGTCTCCACGCATGTCTCTTAACTACTTTTCGTATTTTTTTTCTCTGCTGCAGGCTAGGTAAATTCTTCAGTAGCATTTCGTGATTCATTAACTACTGTCGTTTCCAGTCTAGAGTTTATCTCATGGGAAGTTTTTATTTTAATGACTAAATCTTTCACATCTAATTGGTTCTTTTTTAGTTTCTGCATGTTTTCATTTCACATTTTCTTGTTATTCTTATGGCTGTTATATTTTTCCTTCTTTAAGACCCTAAATGCTTTCAAAGTCATTTGTAGATAAAGCCATTTATTCTTTCTGCGATGGTAAATTCATCCACTGTCTCTTATGAGCCTGCTTGTAGTTCGCAGGCTTATTCTCAGTGAGAGCCCCCTTACCCTAGCCCTTTTAAGTCTTTCTCTTTAACCTCTTCATGATTTTGTGATTCTTCTACTTGGCTTTGTCTCAGGGCTCCAGTCCAAGCGGGTACTTCAAATCATTTGTGGAAAAATAGAATTGAAAGATAACAGGAATCTTTTCATGAACCTTTTTGAGGTGCCTCATCTTAGTCTTTCATTAGCATTTCAGACTTTCCCTCCTTCAGTGATTGGGGACTGAGGGGACAAGTCACGGAGTTCATGAGGGTTCTTCTGGCTGTGTTATCTTGTATTCTTTCTGACTTTTTAATTGCAACTTCACAAAATCTTTAGCATTAGACAGAAGTCTCAGCCTTATTTTTTCCACCTCTTTTCTAAAGCAGGAAGCCTTATTCCGGCTGCTGGATTCGAGTCTGGGTTTAGTTCTCTGCCTCTGTCCTACCTTATAAGCCTCCCTGTTGCCTTAAAGGAGCTACTGCTGCCTGCTTTTGGGCCTGGAGTTCAGCAGACCTGTCACCTGACTTTGCAATTCTGTTATTTTTTTGGCCCAAGGAGATGTGTATCTTGTTTTTGCATGCATTCATATCTTTTGGTTCCTTTTTTTGTGTTTTGTCTAATCATTGCTCTGTGTTTGGAGCAGGGAAAACAGGGACCTGAAAGCATGTACTTTTCTAAACCAACTTTTAAGAGAAGTCTTTCACTCACCCTTTGCCTGGCTAACTCCTAGTTAATGTCAGGGACCCTATCTATGCCCTTCACCCTTGTATAATGGTGTCTTGCATGGTGCCAGTCACATGCTGAGTTGAATAAGTGGTAGGTAGCTGTATCAGATTTAAAAATTCAATTGGGTTAGGTTGCTGGGGGAGGGTGGGGCTTAAGTGTCCGAAATACCCGTGTGAGGATGTTAGGCTTTATCATTAGTGCAATTGGGAGTTTTGGAGCCACTGGCAAAGTATGCTAAGTGATGGTTTTTACCTGAAAATAGGGTATAGATTTTGTTGAAGCTGGGAAGATGGAGGCCAAAAAATCTATTGAGGAAGTTGTTTGGAATTATTTACGTGTGAGAGGACGATGGGAGCTCCAGTAAGAATAATAATAAGGGGTAATGATTGTTTGAGGAGATAGTACTGGGTAGTATTGGAGAGGTCTTGATGACTGAATATTGAATCAGAATCAGGAGAAGCCGCGTTTCCACGTGTAAGTGAAAATGGCAAATGATGATACAGAGATGGAACTAGGGAGCCACGTACCTTTTTTAAGATTACCTCGCTGTTCTGTTCTTTTATTGGCTGTGCTCTTCTGGTTCCCTTCTTCTCGTTATTTTCTGTTTTCTTGTCCTAATGTGAAACTGAGGTATCAATTTGATGAATATAAGTCCCCCCAATTTTTTAGTTTTGTTGACCCTTTTATAATTTTTCAAGCTCATCTTCTGTCAGAATTTTGCTTTTTTCAACCAGTGTGCAATGTGGATGGTTTTATTTCACGCATTAGCCCTCAGTTAAATTCTGTCCTTCGAGGTTTTAACTGTTTCCCAAGATACAGTATCTATTTGTTGTGAACTAATTTATTTTCATTTGTAGGCAAATTATATGAAGTAAGCTTGAATAGTAGCAGCAACAAGTATAGATGTTTATATGAAATGCCTTTGACAAGGTAATCTAACTCATTTGTAGATGTTGGCTTAGTTCGTTCAGCTACTATAACAAAATACCAAAGACTGGGTAGCTTATTTTGGAGACTGGGAAGTCCAAGATAAAGGCACCAGCAGATTCGGTGTCCGGCCCGCTTTCTCATGGATGCCTGTCTTCTCATTGTAACCTCATGCGACATAAACATTCAGTCCATTACATTCCACTCTTCCTCCCCCACCCCAATTTGTGTCCTTCTCACATGTGGAATACATGAATCAATCCCACTAGTCCCCAGAGTCTTAACTTGTTCTAGCATCAACTCAAAAGCTTGAAGTCCAAAGTCTCATCTAAATATCATCTAAATCTAGGTATAATTTATCCTGAGGCAAATTGCTTTCTAGCTGTGAGCCTGTGGAATGAAACAAATTATGTGCTTCCAAGATACAGTGGTGGAACAGGCATAGGACAGACATTCCCATTCCAAAAGGGATAAATAGGAAAAAGGAAAGGAATAACAGGTCTTCAGCAAGTCCAAAACCTTAAGGCTTAAGAATAATCTTCTTTGGCTGGATTCTCTGCCTTCAAGGCCCACTGAGGCTGCAGTCCTGCCTTCTAGAGACACTGGGATGGAGGTCTTGTCCTTGTAGTTTTGCTGGCCAGGGGTAGAGTCCCTAAGGTTCCAGGCGGTCATGCTGCCATGGCTTTGCTGGGAATTGTCCTAGTGGAGGCTCTCCGTGGTAGCCTCACCCCTTGGAGGTTCCTTGCTTGGGTTGTATACCTATGGCTCTACATGGCTTCATCCATCAAAATCGAGGTGGAAGTAGCCACACTCCCCAGGCTCCTGTACTCTGCAGGCCAGCAGAGATGTCATACATGGATGCTGCCAACTGCCTGGTCCTCTGAACAGATGGCCTCTGCACCCATGCCACACCAGGGCCCTCTGGAATCAGACCTGGTACTGCTGAGGAATGTGCTGCCAGAATGTGGGGAGTGGATTCTGTAATGTGAGGTGGTGCCAGGTGGGCAGTGTGTGCTGAGACTCCACAGGCACATGTGGCCCCTCCTTTGAAACCATTTTGATGATCTCTGGATCACGTTGGGGAGAAAGAGGGGACATTCTTCTATTGTTTTGGACTGTAGCTCCTGGCTTTTGTTTAGATGACTGACTCATCTCCTTATCACATGATCCCTTGGCCGCACCCTTGGCGTTCTCTCCAGAACATGCTTTCTTATTTGTTACAATGTGGACAGGATGAGAATTTCCCAAATATTTAAGTTCTCCGTCTTTTCTGATAAACAACTCCATCTTTAAGTCATTTCTCTCCTCTTGCATTTTACTATAAATAGTCAAGAGAAACCAAGCCACACCTTTAACACTTTGCTTAGAAATTTCTTCAGCAAGACATCAGTTTCAAATTCTACCTTCCAGAAAACACTAGGACATGAACACAATTCAGCCGTATTCTTTGCCACTTTTTAGCAAGGCTTGCCTTTCTTCCAGTTTCCAATATCATGTTTTTCATTTCCTTTTTTTTTTTCATCTTAACATTTATTTTTACTTATTTGTGGGGTACAGTGTATTGTTTGGATACATACATATACTGCACGATGATTCACTTAGGGTAGATAGCATAATTTTGTACCCAGTAGTCCACCTCTTCTTCTCCCCCTCCCATCCAGGCTTCTGGAAACCATTATTCTGTTCCTATGAGAACCACATTTTTTTTTTTTAAAGATTCCACATATGAGTGAGTTCATGTAGTATTTGTGTTTTTGTGCCTAGGCTTCTGGAAACCATTATTCTGTTCCTATGAGAACCACATTTTTTTTTTTTAAAGATTCCACATATGAGTGAGTTCATGTAGTATTTGTGTTTTTGTGCCTGATTTACTTCAGTTAACATGATGGTTTCCAGTTCAATCTATGTTGCTGCAAGTGATAGTATGTAATTTCTTTTTACAGCTGAATAGTATTTATTGTGTATATATACCACAGTTTTTTTTTAAACCCACTCATCTGTTGATGTGCTTTTAGATTGTCTTGGCTATTGTAAATATTGTTGTGGTGAACATGGGAGCACAGGTGTCTTTTTGATATATTTATTTCATTTCCATTGTTATATACCCACTAGTGGGATAGTTGGTTAGTAAGGTAGATCTGTTTTCCACAATGGCTATACCAATTTATATTCCTACCAACAGTGTAAGACGTTCCCTTTTCTCTGCATCCTTGCCAGCATTTATTATTTTCTGTCTTGTAGGTAACAGCCATTCTAACTGGGAGGTGATATTTCATTGTGGTTTTAATTTGCATTTCCCCATTATTAGTGATTTTGAGCATTTTTTTCATGTTCTTGTTGGCCATTTGTATGTTTTCTTTAGATAAATGTTCAGGTCCTTTGCCCGTTTTTTTTACTTGGGTTACTTGGTTTTTTTTGCTTTTGAGCTGAGTTCCTTTTTTTTTTCCCTTTTTGTCTTTTTTTCACGACCGGTAACGGGATCGCAACCCTCGGTGTCACACCCGCACCGCGCTCAACCAGTGAGCGGACTGGTCTCTCTATGGGATCTGAACCCTCGGCGGGAGTGCCGCCGCGCTCCCAAGCGCCACACTCTACCAAGTGCGCCACCGGGCCGGCCCCAAGCTGAGTTCCTTTTATATTCTGGATATTAGTTCCGTGTCTTATATGTAGTTTGCAAACACTCTCCCATTCTGTAGGTTGTCTCTTCATTTTGTTGATATTGTCCCTTGCAGGGCAGAAGCTTTTCAGTTTGATGTAGTCCCATTTATGTATATTTGCTTTCGTTGCCTGTGCCTTTGTAGTCTCACTCAAAAAAGGCACTGCCTGCTCCCATTTCATGTAGTGTTTCCCTTGTTTTCTAGTAGTTTCATAGATTTGGGTCTTAAATTTGGGTCTTTAATCCATTTTTAGTTGATTTTTGTGTATGATGAGAGATGGGGTCTAGTTTCAGTCTTCTGCATGTAGATATCCAGTTTTCCCAGCACCATTTATTAAAGAGGATGTCCTCTACCCACTGTATATTCTTGGCCCCTTTGTTGCAAATCAGTTGGTTATAAGTGTGTGGGTTCATTTCAGGGCTCTGTATTCTGTTCCATTGGTCTATTTGTCTGTTTTTATACCAGTACCATGGTGTTTTGTTTACTATATAGCTTTATAGTATATTCCCTTGTTGAATTGATCTCTTTATCATTATGTAATGACCTTCCTTATCTTTTTATTTTTTACTTTCCTTGGCTTGAAGTCTATTTTATCTAATATAAGTATAGCTACTCCTGCTTTTTTTTGATTTCTATTTGCATGAAATATCTTTTTCCATCCTTTCACTTTCAGATGGTGTGTGTCTTTATAGGTGAAGTGAGTTTCTTATAGGCACCATATTGTTGAGTTTTTTTTTTTTTTTTTTTTTTAAATCCATTGAGCCACTCTCTGTCTTTGAATTGGAGCATTGAATGCATTTACATTTAGAGTTATTATTGGCATATAGGGACTTGTTACTGCCAATTTGTTCCTTTTTTCTGGTTGTTTTCTTGATCCCTGTTTCCTTTTTTTCCAATCTTACTGTCTTCCTTTGTGACTGAGTGGTTTTCTCTAGCAGTGTATTTTGATTTATCACTATTTATTTTTAGTATGTCTCTTATAAGTTTTTGTGTTATGGTTACCATGAGGCTTACAAAAAACATATTATAGTTATTACGGAATATTTTAGACTAATAACAATTTAACTTTGATATGTAAGAAAAAAAATAACTAAAGCCAACATTATGCTTTGGTGTCATTCCCCCTCAATTTCTCACAATTGATTGTATCAAGGAACATCTTTTAATATTGCCTTTCTCTTATACAGTTGTTATATTTGTTGTTGCCTTGTTAGGTTTGTCCTTTAATCTTCATACTAAGGATGTAAGCAGTTTATTCACCACCTTTATTACATTGGAGTATTCTGAGGTTTTCTGTGAACTTACTAATAAATTGTGTACCTTCAAATGCTTTCTTGCTTACTCTTTAGCATCATCTTCTTTCAGATTGAAGAATCCCCTATGGCTTTTCTTGTAAGGTAGATATGGTGTTGGTGAATTCCCTTAGCTTTTGTTTGTCTGGGAAAGACTTTATTTCTCCTTCATATTTGAAGGTTAGTTTTGCTGGGTGGAGAATTCTTGGCTGACAGTCTTTTTCCTTCAGCACTGTGAATGTATCATCCCGTTCTCTCCTGGCCTGAAGATTTCTACTGAGAAGTCTGCTGATAGACTTATTGGGGCTCTATATTGAATGTTATGTCTTTCGTATTGGATATGCCATATTGAATGTCATAGCTTTCTTTTTTCTTGCTGCTTTCAGTGTTCTTTCCTTGTCTTTGGTTTTTGATAATTTGATTGTGATGTGCCTTGGGTGTTTCTGCCTTGGATTGAATTTGATTGGCAGCCTCTGAGCTTGTTACCTGGACACTGTCATCTTTCTCCATACCTGGAAAATTTTCAGACGTTTTCTTGGATATGCTTTCTCTGTCTCTTTTTTCCTCTTCTTTGGGTATACCACTTATGCAAATGTTACTTCACTTGAGGGAGTCCCATATTTTCATATTTGCTGTATTTCTGTTTCATTTTTAATTATTCTTTTTTCCTTTTTGCGCCTCTGATTTGATAATTTCATATGTTCTGTCTTCGAGCTCAATAATTCTTTCCTCTGTTTGATTAAGTCTGCTGTTGGAGCTTTCTATCGAGTTTTTCAGTTCAGACAATATATTCTTGGTTTCTAGAATTTCATTGATTCAATTCCTTTGTGAGGTTTCTCATTCTGCTCCTGGATTGTTTTCTAGATATCATTTAATTTCCTATTTGTGTTTTCTTGTGACTCCCCGAACATTCTTAAGAAGGTTGTTCTGAATTCTCAGTCAGACATTTCATAAATCTGCAGATCCTCTGGTTCATTGCTGGTGCTTGGTTTGTTTCTTTTGTTGGTGTCATATTTCTCTGTTCTTTCTTGATCTTTCTATCTTTACAATGATGGCTGGGTATTTGAGGAAACTACTACTTCTAGGTTTTATAGATTATCTTTGGTGGTTTTAGACCTTTACTGGTTAATATCAGAGCTTTGTCTCTGGTGTGTGGTTTCGGTTAATTCCAAAATTTTGGGGGCCAGCACTTGAGCTCTGTGGTTGTGCTAAATTGCTGCTTCCTGGTTAATATCAGAGCTTTGTCTCTGGTGTGTGGTTTTGGTTAATTCCAAAATTTTGGGGGCCAGCACTTGAGCTCTGTGGTTGTGCTAAATTGCTGCTTTGCTGCTCATTCTCTGGGGAACGCTTTATGTGCTGACCAGATTTTAGTTATTGACCTTTTAATCACTTCTGGGTCTTGTGAGGTCAGATACACCTGGGCTGTGTGGAAATCCTGGCCCAGGACTGAGTTCCCAGCAATCTGTGCCCCCGCGGTTGTGTCTGTCTCCTTGACCAGTCAACACTGAGTGGGCCTGTGCAAATTGAGAGACAAATCAGCTGCCTACTCTGCACCCCAACTTCTCCCTGTGAGCCAACCTCTCCTTGCCCTCCAGACTGTTCCTGTGGGGTGGGCCATGCATGGGTCTCTAGCAGTGACTCACTGGCCTCTGTGTAGTTCCTTTCCTTAGTTGGCTGTGGCTCCTTGCCCATAGGTGGGTCCGTGGGAACCCTGTCAGTGGTCTCACTGGCCTGGGGGCTGGTATGGTGCACTTCAAGGCCCTCTTCTCTCCTGCAGACTCCAGGCAACTTTATGCAAAGGGCTCAGCTGTGACTTTTGCTGCTTGTGCTCTGTGTGTTGCAGCTTCTTCCCTCCTCTCAAAGGACTGGCCCTGAAGCATCCAGGGCTTTGAAATGGTCAGAGCAATTTTTTCTTCCTCTCACTGTGGCTTCTGCCTTCACGAACTCCGCCGGTCCCTCCCCCTCTTCCCCTGAGCTCTAGTGGTCCCAAGTTGGCCGTCTTTGCTGTTTAGTAGATGTGATTTGGTCGACTGGGGGGGAGAGTAACACTGGATACCGTCTACTCCACCTCTTAATCTTCTCTTCCTCATTTCCTTTTGAGACCTCACCAGAATAGCCTTTATGGTCATATTTCTGCCACCATTCTATTAAGGATTACTTAGGTATACTTTAAGAAGACTGAGGCTTCTATGCAGCTCTTCTCTTTTCTTTCTGAGCTCTTGCCAGAATCACCCTCAACTGGACATTCAGAGAAATGTTGGCTTTTCTAGCATGCACCTCCATAGTCTTTTAGTCTCTACCTTTACTGAGTTCCAAAGCTGCTTCCACATTTTTAGGTATTTCTTATAGCAGCACCCTACTTCTTGGTACCAATTTTTGTCTTAGTCTGTTTGGGCTGTTATAACAAAATATGATAAATTGGATAGCTAATAAATAGCAGAAATTTATTTTTCAAAGTTCTGGTGGCTGGGAAGTCCAAGATTAAGGCACCAGCAGATTGTTTGTTGAGGGCCTGCTTCCTGATAGACAGCGGTCTCACTGTAACCTCACATGGCAGAAGCAGTGAGGGATCTCTCTGGAGTCTCTATTGTAAGGGCACTAACCCTGTCATGAGGGCTCTGTCCTTACAACCTAATCACCTGCCAAAGATCCCACCTCCTAATAACGTCTCCTTGAGAGTTAGGGTTTTAACACGTGAATTTTGGGGGATATAAATATGAAGTTCATTGCAGATGTCTTAATTATTCTTTACAACACTGTAAACCGTCAGTTATTTGGCACATAATATTGGAGTGTGTTTAAATAAACTAAGAAAAATGTGAAAGACTTATTCAAAGTGAATTTATGAAAAATAACTTCCTGGTCATTCCATTTAGCTTCACTCAGTAAAAGGTAAGTTTAGTTTTATAAATAACAGTGGAGATTGAAAAATTAAGCATAAGTTGAACAAAGCTTAAAAACTACCAATCTGTGAAACTATTTTAATTAGAAAGCTTGGATCTTCCGAATATATGACTTCATGTTAAAAAACTGACATTATTAACCATGTTGTTATTACTGTGTATATAAGTTGTAGCTATCTTTTTGTTTAGTGGTTTTTTTAATCTTTCTGTGTCTTTATATTTAAATATTTCTTGTAAGCAGAGTATAGTTTTTTTATACAAAAATTTTGTCTGACAATTAATTGGAGCATTTACTTCATTTACATTTATTGTAGTTATTGACATATTTAAGTTTAAATCTACCAGATTATTATTTGCTTTTTATTTGTTCCACCTGCCCTGTGGTTTATCTTTCTTCTTCTTCTTCTTCTTCTTCTTCTTCTTCTTCTTCTTCTTCTTCTTCTT
>NW_007727076.1:77418-79938 GCF_000696425.1 Galeopterus variegatus | reverse complement strand
GTCTCACTGTAACCTCACATGGCAGAAGCAGTGAGGGATCTCTCTGGAGTCTCTATTGTAAGGGCACTAACCCTGTCATGAGGGCTCTGTCCTTACAACCTAATCACCTGCCAAAGATCCCACCTCCTAATAACGTCTCCTTGAGAGTTAGGGTTTTAACACGTGAATTTTGGGGGATATAAATATGAAGTTCATTGCAGATGTCTTAATTATTCTTTACAACACTGTAAACCGTCAGTTATTTGGCACATAATATTGGAGTGTGTTTAAATAAACTAAGAAAAATGTGAAAGACTTATTCAAAGTGAATTTATGATAATTATGAAAAATAACTTCCTGGTCATTCCATTTAGCTTCACTCAGTAAAAGGTAAGTTTAGTTTTATAAATAACAGTGGAGATTGAAAAATTAAGCATAAGTTGAACAAAGCTTAAAAACTACCAATCTGTGAAACTATTTTAATTAGAAAGCTTGGATCTTCCGAATATATGACTTCATGTTAAAAAACTGACATTATTAACCATGTTGTTATTACTGTGTATATAAGTTGTAGCTATCTTTTTGTTTAGTGGTTTTTTTAATCTTTCTGTGTCTTTATATTTAAATATTTCTTGTAAGCAGAGTATAGTTTTTTTATACAAAAATTTTGTCTGACAATTAATTGGAGCATTTACTTCATTTACATTTATTGTAGTTATTGACATATTTAAGTTTAAATCTACCAGATTATTATTTGCTTTTTATTTGTTCCACCTGCCCTGTGGTTTATCTTTCTTCTTCTTCTTCTTCTTCTTTCTTCTTCTTTCTTCTTCTTTCTTCTTCTTNTTCTTCCTTCTTCCTTCTTCCTTCTTCCTTCTTCCTTCTTCCTTCTTCCTTCTTCCTTCTTTCTTTTCTTCTTCTTCTTTCTTCTTCTCCTCTTTCTTCTTTCTTCTTCTTTTTTTTTGGTCTTCTTTTAGATTGATTTTAGGTTTATATTGATTTTATCCTCTTTTAATGGATACTTGTCATTACTTTATGCATTCACAGTTTATCAAACTCTTAATATAAATTTGTACTTTTATCTCATTTTGAACAATGTAGAGTCCTTAGAACATGTTAAGCCTATTTAACCCCATCTGGGTGTATGTGCTGTTATCAGATGTGAGTATTTTAAACTTTACAGACATTATTGTTTTATGTAGTCCTCCCCTCATCACTCATTTACTCTCTTTCTCTTTCTTTTCATTTCTTTCCATATTTTGGGTTTTGTTAAGTCTTCACCTTCCTTTTTGGGGAATATTTTTGCTGGATGGAGAATCTGGGTGATATTTACTGTCTTTGAGCACATTGAAAATATCATCTGCTGTCCCCCATCTCCCATTGTTGAGGTGTCAAGTTAGCCATTAGTCTGACTGTTGCCCCTTTGAAGGTGATCTGTCTTTTAAGGTTAGGTTGCTTTTATGAATTTCTGTTAGCCTTTGGAGTTTTACATAGATGGGATTTTCTTTTTATTTTGCTTGGGCTTCACAAGTTTCTTAAATTTGTGGCTTCATGTCTTCTATCAGTTTTGGGAAATTCTTAGCCATTTTCTCTTCAAACATATTTTCTGCCCTGTTATCTCCCTTTTTCTGGGTCTCCGTTTACGTTTAAATTAGACCTTTTCATTATATCCTCTGTATCTTTCAGTTTCTTATGAATAAGGTTCTATCCTTTTGTCTCTGTGCTTTCTTTTGGGTGCTTTTTCTGACCCACTTTCTGATTCATGCATTCTCTCTTTAGTTGGGTCCTATCTAATGTTAAATTTGTCTTTTAAATTCTAATTGTAGTTAATTAAGGAAGTGGGGTTAGGAAAAATAATTTCTGAAAAGACTACTTAGGGTCTGGCTAAAAAGAAAAGGTTGAGAAATGTTACTTTAGGGGAATAAGCTAGGTAGTAGCCAGTGTTTTGGGAGTTCAGTAGGGTTTACTTCTGAGCAGACTTTCACGTACTCTCCTACCCCCACCCACACTTTCTGATTGTGACTCACTTCTGCCTTTTGGCCATAAGTGAATAGCCTCACAAGGAAGAGTCTTTTGGAAGCCAGTTTCCTTCCCATCTTTGTTAACTAGGGGATTGACTGAGGAAGGGGATCGAAACGTCTGACTGCACTTTTAAAAACCTTTTAACAGTCTTCTGTTTTCAATTCCACTCTGAAACCTCTTCTTTAAAAATAACCAGTGTCTCTAATTCTTGAACTTGTATAGGCATGTGTAATGTAAGTTAGCATTTTTCCCCTTGACTTCGCTTCCTACTTTAGGTACTGAGCCAAGTGAAGGAAGCTGGAACTCAAGCCCATTAGTTTCATCCTCTGCCTTGGTCTTCAGCATTTTGTTGATATCTCTTTTTTGCTATTGCCTCCTGTAGAGCCTAGGGATGGGTCTGGAGCTCTCAGACCCCTTGAGCCCATTCACAAACCCTTCACATGCAGGTCTATGAGCTGGGTAACTGGACAAAAAGGTCCTTGGAGCCTTGGTTGAAGAAAGAATAGTCTTTATTCAGCA
>NW_007727076.1:65993-77063 GCF_000696425.1 Galeopterus variegatus | reverse complement strand
TTGATATCTCTTTTTTGCTATTGCCTCCTGTAGAGCCTAGGGATGGGTCTGGAGCTCTCAGACCCCTTGAGCCCATTCACAAACCCTTCACATGCAGGTCTATGAGCTGGGTAACTGGACAAAAAGGTCCTTGGAGCCTTGGTTGAAGAAAGAATAGTCTTTATTCAGCACACATGCATTTGAGAGTTAGGCAGTACAAAAGGAGAAACTCAGAAACTCCACTGCTACTGGCAAAGTCCAAAGAAAAACTGAGCAGCTGCCAACGGAGTAAACATGCTCTATTTTTAGACATGAGCTCTCTTCCAGCCAGCTCTGCTTCATAAACTGAAGAACACACAATAGCAACAAAACTAAAAAGATACATTGGTGCGCATGCGCACTAACTCCACCCACACACAACTTGTTTATAAGAAATGTGCTGCATGATCCCCAACCAGAACTGAGTCAGGGAGTCTGACCAAACTATTCTATTTTCCCCACACCTCTTCTCAAGTTTTCTTTTTCCTGTGGGTTTATCCTTTAAAGAAAAAAGTTATTGTTTTACTGTCATCTTAGAAGCATTTGAGAGTGGATCTGAAATAAATGCTTATGTTAGATTTACTATATTTACCAGAAGTCATAGACCTTCCTTTTCAGTGAAGCCTGTGGTTGAAAATTAATTACGTTTTGTATTCCAGTGTATTCACTGGAAATTACCACACATAAATCAATTTAATTTTACCTTATTGTGTTTGTTATATGATAAAAATTCCATCTGATGCAACACTAAGTCTGCATTATGTCTTTCCCGGGGGGTATTTCTCTTTTAGGTCAAAGCTAGGAATATTGATAGGACTCATAAGAGCGTATAGCTACGTAGTATTTTTGTGCTTATTAGCAAAAGGCGTTTTTATTTTACCTGTCATCAGAACTATTAAACAATTTCAGTGGCCCTCATTTCTAGGATTTGAAAATGAGACTGATAAAATATTTAAAAATTCTTATTAGCATATGTGAGGTGAATAAATTTTAGAATATTAGGCATATGGAAGAAGTATTTGAAGTTTGAACATTATTAAAACATTATAGGAAAGTGAAGTTGAAAAGTATCAACCTCTACACAGTGCTTTATTATAATTAAAAATACACTCATGTTTAAATGAAGCCTAATTTCATAATCAAACAGTAGTTGGACCTAGTTTTTTTTAAATTGAGATTAAATTCACACAGCATAAAATTCACCATTCTGAAGTGAACAATTTAATGATATTTGGTATGTTCACAATGTTGTACAACCATTGATCACCTCTATTATGTTCAAAACCTTTTTATCACCCCCAAAGAAGACCATCACACCCAGTCACTCCCAGTCACTGTCAACCACTAATCTGCTTTCTGTCTATATGAATTTACCTTTTCTGGATATTTCATATAAATGGAATCGTACTGTATGTGACCTTTTATGTCTGACTTCTTTCAGTTAGCATATTTTTGAGGTTCATCCATGTTGTAGCATGTATCAGTATTCAATTCCTTTTTACACGTATAGCATGGACATTAGAACATTTGATGAGGAATTTTTCCTGATGCAACTAATAAAATAAACAGGAACTTAAGCTGGAAAAACCTTTAAAATATACCTATCATTATTTATATTTTGTGTTTATACCTTAAAAAATCTAAATCGGTGTGTTTTGATAAAGTTAAGAGTATATTTCTAATAAGGTCTGTGGACCAGTTATTGTCATAGTATTACTTGGTTAGAGACTGTAGTGCTGTCCCCAGCATTACAATAGAGATTTGGTGCAAATTATTGGTAAAATAGTACAAAAATATTAATTGCTGTAGATCATTAACACTAGAAAGAAATATTAACTTCTGTTATCTGTATTTTCTTTATATGAAGCTAGTGTTTGTTTATACATATGTACGAACTTTTTCTTCTGAGAAAATTAAATTAATGTATTGCCGAATGTTAACAGCAGTATTTAATACTGTAGCTATGTAGTAAAGCTTACTGGTATTAAGGTACTTTATTTTTGACGTATAACTTACCATTTAATCAAGCTAATCTTTAAAACAAATCTTCCTTTTTAATGGCTGTGATACAGACACTTCAGTCTGGTCTGCATTTCTAAGAGTCATTTATTGCTACTACACAGAAAATTCTTACAGCTATTGGAATGTTTTCCAGAGAGATAAATCATGCCATGTAACTGAAGATCATATCACAACTTCTAGTCCACTGGAAGTTATAATTGCATATAACTAAAAGTGAACTATTGTGTTTGTACCAAATAGTTGAAATGTTATTCATCACAAATACAGGGGAGATTGAAATCTTCCAGAAAAACAAGTATGGGACTAATGTGAATACTTGAGGATCCCAGGCCAGATTTGATTATAATGCAAGCTTTGAAGCTTATTATAAGAGAAGTAAATGCTCCTTATAATTGAGATGTAGATAGGTATCAATTTGTAATTGTTATGCTTTAAGACTTAGCTATACAGGAAATTTTCATGATCATGTATATAAGGGGTCTTCAAAAAGTTCACCGAAAGATTTATATTATCTTTTGATTTTATTTTTTCATGAACTTTTTTAAGTTCTCACATATTTATTGATATTTATGTTATATTTTTGGTAGCCTCTTAAAGGAGTGAAGTTGTTCTCACATAAGTGTCTCTTTG
Organism: Galeopterus variegatus; assembly: GCF_000696425.1. Lineage (NCBI taxonomy): Eukaryota > Metazoa > Chordata > Mammalia > Dermoptera > Cynocephalidae > Galeopterus > Galeopterus variegatus. The sequence goes on along the minus strand of NW_007727076.1, from coordinate 74,393 downwards.
AGACTTCAAGATAAGAATAGACTAGATCAGAATAAGGAAGAATACACATTCAGTAAATGTATTCATGTTTGAAAAGAATATATATTCTTTAATTGCTGAGTGTACTATTCCATATATTCCTGATAAGATCAACTTTGTTAATCTGTTGTTCGGATTTTTAATATCATTATTGAGTTTTCGGTCTGCTTGTTTTATCAGGTACTAAGAGAGATTATTTTTGGTTTCCCCCTATGATTGTGAATGTATCTACTTTTTCTTTTAGTTCTGTCAATTTTTGCTTTATGTATTGTGAAGTTACATAGTAGGTGCATAGAATTTTTGAAATGCAGTATCATTGTGGTGGATTGATCCCATAATGCTTTTTGCTTTAAAGACCAGTTTGCTTTATGTGAGCGTAGCTACCCTAGCTTTCTTTGGTTGGTATTTGCATAATCTATCTTTTTCCATTCTTTTACTCTCAGCTTTTCTGGGTTCTCATATTTAAGATGTGAATCTTGTATGCAGCATATAATTCTATGTTTTTTAATTCAGTCTGTCATCTTTGTTTTTGGAGTATTTATTCTGTTTCCATTTAATGAATTACTTATACAGCTGAATTTATAAGTTACTGTATTTGCTTTCTGTTGGTCTCACCTCTTTTACATTTTTTTCTCCTTTGAAATTACTCAAATATTTTTTTGTTATTCTATTTTTATCTCTCTATAAGCTCGATCCATTTTCTTTTTCTATTCTTGTATTGGCACCCTAGAGATGACAACGTGAACACTTGGCTTATCAGAGTATAATACGAATTATTACTCTTGCCTCTTCACAGACAATGCTAGGATCTTAGGATACATTGATTTTATTTACCTTCCCACCTTTTGTGTAATTGTTATGTATTTTAATTAAGCTACATGTTTTAAGGCTCATTACACATTGTTACTGTTCTAGACCGTCCGAATTTGCTTTTCCATTGTTCTTCATTGCCACCTCTCTTTCTGTATTTCAGTTGAGGATTAAGAGCTCCATTTCATTTTTCTTTTACTGCCTGTCTGCTGACAACAAATTATTTTAATTTTTATTTATTTGGAAATTTCCTTATTTCAACTTCACTTTTGAAGACGGTGTCTGTAATACAGAATTCTAGGTTGGTTCCTTTTCTCTTGCAGCACTTTAAGGATACCACTGCATTGATTTGGCTTCCATTGTTTTTGTTGAGAAATCAGCTTTTTTTTTTTTTTAATTGAAACATAATTGATTGTATGTTTGTGGGGTACAGCGTGGAATATCAATACCTGTATGCAACATGTGATGCTCATATCAGGATAATAGTATATTTAACATTACAACATTACACAATGTAATCATTTTTTGTGGCCCTTTACCAATTTTCTCACTAAAACCCCCTCTTCCTCCCTCTTTCCCACTTCTGGTTCTGTTCTCTCCTTTTGAAAGTTCAGTGAACTATTTTGATCGTTTTATCTTTTTTTAAAAATTTATTTGTTTATTTTTTAGCTCCCACTTTAGCTTTCAGTCTTTTTTTTTTTCTTCCCTGACCGGTAAGGGGATCGTAACCCTTGGCTTGTTGTTGCCTGCACCACGCTCAGCCAGTGAGCGTACGGGCCATCCCTATATAGGATCCGAACCCGCGACCTCGGCGCTACTAGCGCCACACTCTCCTGAGTGAGCCACGGGGCGGCCCAGCTTTCAGTCTTAATTTTGCTTCTTTGAAGGTAATGTGTCTTCCCTGGATACCTTTAGGTTTTCTTGTCTCTGTTTTTTATCAGGTTTGCTATAAGTGCTAAGGGTTATGTTTTCTTTGTATTTATCCTGCTTGGGACTTGTGTCTCCTCCTAAATCTGTGGCTTGAGTCTTTCATTGTTTTTGGAAAATCTCCAGCCATTGGCTCTTCAAATGTTGCTTCTGCCACATTCTTTCTCTTCTGCAGGTTTAATTTATGTGGATATTTAATTTTTTTTAAGTTTTCTATCCATTTTTGCTCATTTTACTTCAGTCTGGAAATTTTCTATTTACTTCTCTTTGCTTCACTAACTCTCTTTACAGCTCTGTCCAAAAGATAGTTTTAAACCTATTTTTGTGTTCTAACTCTCAGTTATATGTTTTTGAGTTCTAGGCTTTCCATTTTTTGTTTTTGTTTTAAATAGAAAGTAGTGAAATTCTTCATCTCATCATCTGTTTTCTTGGACACGTTAATCACGGTTATTTTAAAGTCAATGCCTGATAACTCCCATGCTGGACCACCTGTGGGTCTGTTTCTGTTGGATTCCCTCCACCGGCCTGGGTTCTTTTTCTTGATATGCCTGGTAATATTTGATCAAATGCCAGGTATTGTGTATAAAAACTTGTAGAGGCTCTAGATATCTTCCTTCAGAGAGGCTTTATTTTGTCCTTTGGTGGAATATTACAGTAAGGCAGATTGCCCCATTCCAGTGAGCCACTGAGCTGACTTGGGTGGGCTGCAAAATGTATGAAACTTGTTTAAGCCCTTTCCACTGTCTTAAGTTGTAGCCCTCCAGAGGGCACTATTGAAGGCCTAGAGCTCCTCTCCTCAGCACCACAAGACTGCCCCAAATTCTGCTGTTCATTTGTTTCTTTTATGTTTTGTTCGCTTTACTACTTTCTGCCTTGCTTTTTAGCCTCTTGCACTATGTAGTGTAAGAATTTGTCAGTGCTTCCAGGAGAAAACTGTCGAGTGTTGGAGTCACGTCTCTGCAACTCCCTTCTTTCAGGAAACTTGGCAGCTCTGAACTCCAATTTTTGCCCTGAGTCCTTTGAAATTGCTGAAAGCTCTGATGACTTCTCTGCCTCTAGCAGCTGCCCTTGCTTGGCCTTAGTCTCCACTGGACTTTGCCACACGTACCTATTCTCTTTGCTGATTTTGCTTTGTATCCTTTCACTGTAATAGGTCATAATTATGAATACTGAGTGCTGTGAATCTTCCTAGCAAATCACTGAATCTGGGGTGGTCTTGGGAACCCTGATAAAAGAAAGCCATTCTGAATTTCTGTTATTGTCTCAGAAATTGAATTGTTCTACTGAGAATAGTCAGAGACAGATGATATTGTAATCTTTTTACGTATGTGTGCAGCTGAGGATCAGAGAGATGGATTCACCCAAGATGTTATTCATCTAGCAGTTCCTGACAGAACCAGGAATTAGATCTAGGTCTAACTCTAAAAATCCTCTGTTCCTGTATTATATCTGGTATCCCGCAAGTATATCAGCAAAATTACTAAAATGTACTGTGAAGTTTTAGTTTTTGAAGCTCTCCTGCTGCATTATTTGGTAATTTAACCATTTAACGCTTTCATTATGTATAAAGAATCAATAACAAAGTAAGTTGGAGTTTAGTGACTTAGTTAATTACTTAGTTATTTACTGTTTCCAAGAGGCAGCTTACTTATACTTTTTATTTCAACAGAAGTATCAGTAAATTAGCAAATTTCTTTCATTTTTTTCAAATAGCTAAATACTCTCCTGTTAGGTATTTTAAACATTAGCTCTCTATGTGTGCACACATCTTCCGTGTATATTGTAGACATTAAAACTGAGAAAAATCGTTACTTGCATTTTCTATGGATGATTTTGTTTACTTTGTGATATTTAGGTGATGTTATATTTATCTCTCATAAGATAGGAGTCAAATTGTAAAAATTACATAAATAAAATATCCTCTAGTATTTGTGCAGATAGATTTTCTTTCCCCTAGATCTGACATTTCTACACAAGAAAGCCAGATACAATCAGCAATTCACAAATCGCTGATAATTAGGGCAATGGAATATTTTTCTGTTTTTGCATTAGTTTCAGAAATTCTCCCCCATGATATTTTTATTGTGCTGTCTTAAAACAGGAAGGTTATTCTCAAAATTGTGTATGAGTGCAGGTTTAAGAGAGGATTCTTAGTTACATTGTAGATGGAGTATTTTCAGTCCTGTTGGGACAGGCCATTGCCTGGGCTCTTTAGGAATTGAGAAAGGTTGATTTACTATTTTCTTTAACAAGGTATGTCTTATTGTTGTTATAATAACGTTTTATATTTGTACAGCTTAACAGTTTATGAATGCTTTCACATTTATTACCTAACTTGAACGAAACAACTTTGTGAGACAGATGAAACTGTTACTGTTATCTCTGTTGTACCCTTGCGGGAAACTGTGTTTGGAGAGGGTGAGTGCCTGAGTGCCTGCTCAAGGCTGCACAGCTGGTCAGTAGAAAAGCAGAGCCACGAACCCAGGATTTCCAGCTCCATATGTAGTGTTTTGTCCATCATGCCTGCATGGATAGTGGAGCAGAAGATCTGCATTCTGAAGCCTTGGATGGCAAATCAGCATTAATGGAAGTAGATGGCATGTATTTTGTATGTTTGAGGGAGATGGTGAATTTTTTAGGTTTAATTATTTGTAGTGCTTGATAGTTTAATGTGAGGGTAGCCAGAGAACTTTCTGAATCTGTATGAAGTAGAATTTTTTCTGTTCTCCTTAGAAACCAGTTGGAATTATAAACCTTTTCTGTGTCATAATGACAACATGAAGCAGAAAATTTCAATGCATTCATCTTGTGAGAAGGCTGTTTGGGTGAAGGTTTTGATATTTTTCTTGAAGCAGCATGAACAGGATTTGTTTTTTGGACTAAAATTCTATATTCTCTTAGAATGAAGTATTTTTTATTGAATTGTTTTTGGCTTGGTTAGCTTTACCCTAAGAATTAAAATCCACAACAGAAGGATGTTAAGGCAGGTGTATACAGGGTAGTTGCTGGAGAATGAAGCAAAAACAGGGTAGTAGGAGTAAATTTATATGAAGAAAATGAGGCAAAGAAGGACGTAGTGATGGAAAACAAAGTAATAGTTATGGGAAATAATTAAATGCTGATTAGACTTTCTTTTTTCTAATGGTTGCAAGAATGTTTGAATACTTATCTGCTGATTTAAAGAGATTGTTTGGATTGTTGTTTTTCAAGTTCTTTGAGGCATAGTGTTAGGTCACTTATTTGAAGTCTTTCCGTTCTTTTGATGTAATCATTTATTGCAATAAATTTGCCTCTTAGTACTGCTTTTGTGGTATCTCACAAGTTTTGGTATGATGTAGTTTTATTTTCACTAGTTTCAAGAAATTTTTTTGATTTCCTGCTTAATTTTTTCTTGGACCCATACATCATTCAGGAGCCTGTTGTTTAGTTTCTGTGTTTTTGTGTAGTTTCCAGTGTTTTGCTTGTTATTGATTTCTATTTTTAGTCCATCGTGGTCTGAAAAGATATTTGGAATGATTTCCTTTTTAAAAAATTTGCTGAGACTAGATTTGTGACCTAATATGCAGTCTATCCTGGGGAATGTTCCATGAGCTGATGAAAAGAGTATATTCTTTAATTGTTGGGTGAAATGTTCTGTATATATCTGCCAGGTCCGGTTGGTTTAAGGTGTAGATTAAATCCTGGGTCTCTGTTGATTTGTTGCCTGGAAGATCTGTCCCATACTGAGAGAGAGGTGTTCAGATGACCCACTATTAATGTATTGGGGCCTGTTTCTTTCTTGAGGTCTAAGAGTGTTTGCTTTATATATCTGGGTGCTCCAGTATTGGGGTGCTTATATATTTATGATTGTTATGTCTTCTAGCTGGATAGATCCTTTTATCGTTATATAGTGGCCTTCTTTGTCTCTTTTTATGTTTTTGGTTTAAAGTCTATTTTGTCTGATGTAAGAATATCTACTTCTGCTCATTTTTGGTTTTCATTTGCATGGTATATCTTTTTCCATCCCTTCCTTCACTTTTAGTCTGTGTGTGTCTCTACAGGTGAGGTGGGTCTCTTGAAGGCAGCATATACTTGGGTCTAGCTTTTTAATCCAGTCAGTCAGTCTGTGTCTTTTGAATGGGGAGCTTAATCCATTCACATTTAGGGTAGTTATTGACAAGTATTGTTTAATTCCTTCACTTAATTGCTTCTTGTTTAGATGGTTTAAATATCTTTTGATCATTACTTTACCTTTTATTTCTCTTCTTCAGTGTTAGTTGGGAATTTATGGTGGTGTGATTTAGCTTCTTTCTCTTTCTTGCTGGCATTTTTGTTTAACAGTGGGTTTTGCTCTTTCTTGTGTATTTGTGATAGTGGTCACCATTTTATTCAGATTCCAGATAAAGGACTCCCTTGAGAATTTCTTGCAGGGCTGGTCATGTGGGGTAGTAAATGGAAAGAAATAATTAAGAACAGAGCAGAACTAAATGATATAGAGACTCAAAAAACAGTAGAAAAGATCAACAAAACAAAAAGTTGGTTTTTTGAGAAGATAAATAAAATAGACAAACCATTAGCTAGGTTAACAAAGAAGAGAGAAGACCCAAATAACAAAAATCAGAAATGAAAAGGGAGACATTACAACCGATACCACAGAAATACGAAAAATCATTAGGACTTTTATAAACAACTGTATGACAAGAAATATGAAAATCTGGAAGATATGGATAAGTTTCTAGACACACACAAACTACCTAGACTGAACCAAGAAGAGATAGAAAACCTGAACAGACCAATAACAAGCAATGAGATTGAAGCAGTAATCAGCAATCTTCCAACAAAGAAAAGTCCAGGCCAAGATGGCTTTACAGCTGAATTTTATCAAATTTTTAGAGAGGATTTAATACTAGTTCTCTTCAAATTATTCCAAAATGTTGAAACAGAAGCTACTCTCCCATACTCATTCTATGAGGCCAACATAACTCTGATACCAAATCCAGATAAAGACAAAACAAAAAAAAAAAGAAAATTACAGGCCAATATCCTTGATGAACATTGATTCAAAAATCCTCAACAAAATATTAGCAATCAGAATACAGCAGCACACTAAAAAAATTATACACCATGATCAAGTGGGATTCATCCCAGGGATGTAAGGATGGTTCAACATATGAATGTCAATAAATGTGATACATCACATCAACAAACTCAAGGACAAAGATCAAATGATTATCTCAATAGATGCTGAAAAAGCATTTGACAAAATTCAACATTCCTTCATGATAAAGACTCTCAACAAATTAAGTATAGAAGGAAAGTATCTCAACACAATAAAAGCCATTTATGACAAGCCCACCGCTTGTACCATTCTGAATAGGGAAAAACTGAGGGCCTTTTCCTTAAGAACAGGAACAAGACAAGGATGCCCACTCTCACCACTTCTATTTAACATAGTACTGGAGAAACTAGCCAGAGCAGTCAGGCAAAGAGAAAGAAATAAAGGGAATCCAGATTGGAAAAGATGAAGTCAAACTGTCTCTATTTGCAGATGACATGATACTATATATAGAAAAACCTCTAAAGACTCTATCAAAAAAACTCCTAGAGCTGGTTAATAACTTTAGTAATGTTGCAGGATACAAAATAAATGCTCCCAAATCAGTTGCATTTATATACTCAAATAATGAACTAACAGAAAGAGAAATAAAGAAAGTAAGCCCATTTACAATTGTCACACACAAAAAGTAAAATACCCAGGGATCAGTTTAACCAAGGAAGTGAAAGATCTCTACAATGAGAATTACAAACCGCTACTGAAAGAAATTAAAGAAGACACCAAAAGATGGAAAGATATCCCATGTTCTTGGATTGGAACAATTAACATTGTGAAAATGTCTATACTGCGCAAAGCAATCTACAGATTCAATGCAATCCCCATCAAAATACCAATGTCATTCTTCACAGAAATGGAAAACACAATCCAAACTTTCATATGGAGCAACAGAAGACCCCAAATAGCAAAAGCAATCCTGAGCAAAAATAAATAAATAAATAAATAAGCGAAGGAAGGAAGGAAGGAAGGAGGGAGGGAGGGAGGGAGGGAGGGAGGGAAGGAAGGAAGGAAGGAAGGAAGGAAGCAAGCAAGCCAAGCAAGCAAGCAAGCAAGCAAGCAAGCAAGCAAGCAAGCAAGCTGGAGGCATAACACCACCTGACTTCAAATTATACTACAAAGCTATTGTAACCAAAACAGCATGGTGGTGCTGGCATAAAAATAGACACTCAGACCAGTGGAGCAGAACTGAGAATCTAGAAATCACCCCACAGGCTTACAGACATCTGATACTGGACAAAGGCAACAAAAATCTACACTGGGGAAAAGACTGCCTCTTCAACAAGTGGTGCTGAACGACAACCCACAGAGTGGGAAAAAATTTTTGCTAACTATGACAAGGGATTAATATCCATAATATACAAGGAACTCAAACACTTGCACAGTAAAAATAACAACCCAATTAAAAAATGGGCAAAGGAGCTGAATAGACATTTTTCAAAGGAAGACATACAAATGGCCAACACGTACATGAAAAAATGCTCAGCATCACTAGTCATCAGGGAAATGCAAATTAAAACTACATTGAGGGCCGGCCCGGTGGCGCACTGCTACGG
>NW_007727076.1:55719-64993 GCF_000696425.1 Galeopterus variegatus | reverse complement strand
AAGTCTGACTGCAAGACCTATGCGTGTTCTTCGCCCTCTGCTGGCCAGGCTGTTTTACGAGAGGGGGCAGTCTACAGATTTAATCATGCTTGAGAGTCAACTTTAATGGAAATAATACAAGCTTTGGAGTAAGAGGATCTGGGTTTCAAGAGCAAGTCACTTAACTTCTCTTGGCCAATTTCCTCTGCGTGTTATTGTGAGGTACCCATGAGACTGCAGGAGAAGCATTTCATAAACTTTAAAGTCCTTTTAAAAATGTCAGTTATTGGGCCGGCCCGGTGGTGCACTGCTACAGTGCGCTGCTTGGGAAGCATGGCGGCGCTCCCCGCCGAGGGTTCGGATCCCACATACAGACCGGTTCCCGCTCACTGGCAGAGCAAGGTGCGGACGCGACACCGAGGGTTGTGATCCCGTTGCCGGTACGGGCATGACACTGAGGGTTGCGATCCGTTGCCGGACACGAAAAAAGGCAAAAAAAAAATAAAAAACTACATTGAGATACCACCTCACCCCAATTAGACTGGCTATAATCAAAAAGATGGTGAATAACAAATGCTGGTGAGGGTGTGGAGAGAAGGGAGTGCTCCTACACTGTTGGTGGGACTGTAAATTAGTACAACCACTGTGGAAAACAGTTTGGAGGTTTCTGAGACAACTACAGATAGGCCTTCCATATGATCCAGCAATCTCACTTCTGAGTATATACCCAGAGGAATGGAAATCATCATGTTGAAGGGATACCTGTACTCCCATGTTCATCGCAGCTCTGTTCACAATAGCCAAGATATGGAACTAACTTAAATATACATTGGTGGATGATTGGATAAGGAAACTGTGGTATATATGCACCACGGAATACTACTCTGCCCTAAAAAAGAATGAAATTCTCCCATTTGCAATAACGTGGACGAGCTTGGAGAAACTTACGTTGAGTGAAATAAGCAAAGCACAGAGGGATAAATACCTCATGAGCTCACTCATACGTGGGAGCTAAGAGAGAAAAAAGGAAGGAAAGAAAGACCGCAGTGGTGCATTGGACTTGCAGAGGGAGAGAGCGGACCTTAGGATACAAAGTAAAGTGTGTGTGGGGGGGCTAATTAGGTGGAGGACACAGGGTACAAATGCCATTTGTGGTAATGGTCAAGATGCCAGTGTGAATCTGGCCTTCACATCTTGGACATGAGGAGTGACAACCAGCTCTGTATCTCATGAATATTCATAACCAACTAAAAGAAAAGATTGTATCCCCAGGGCAGTTTACCTTAAAGTCTTTGAAGTGAAAATTGTTGTGAGAATCATCTGAGATAATGTATATGAAGGCACTTCCTACGAAAAGTGCCCAAAACATGTATGTTGGAATTATTAGTAAAAGTAAAGCTGTATTGCTACGATTGGTCTTTTGTGCCTTAAAGTTTTTTCATGGAAGTAGAATTATTGGAATGGGGTAATATAAAAATTGATGCTCTTGTCAGCCTTGTGGCTTTTCATAAAGAGTCCAGCAAACACTTATTGAGGGGCCTGCAATGTGCCAGGCCCTCTGGGAGCTGTCAGAGGTACTCAGAGAAAGTCACGGTTCCTGGCCTTGCAGTGCTTATGACTTAGTGCTAAGACAGGCACACACTTGGTGGTTTCAACTGCATATGATGAGTGACCAGATAGAATGTTTGTGCAGGGGACAAAGGGAAGGTAGAGAAAGGGCACTTCTCCCCAGATGGGCTTTAGGGAAGAACATCTGGAGATGAGTTTGTGCTGCATTTTGGAAGAAGAGCGAGTAGTTCAGAGAAGAAAGGCAGGAAGTAGGCCTTATGCAGAGGGGACAGTGGTGAAGAAGCCACCTCATGTAAAGTGCGAGTTCAGGGCTGGTCGGGAGACTCGAGTGGCAGGACGTGCTTCAGAGAACTTTGGTTCGTGTGACTCGCTGGGTGCATGATGCTGAGAGCACTAGCAGAGCAGCAGGCTGGGTGAGGGGGTGGACGGTGAGCTCTCAACACGTTACGTTTGAGGTGCATGGAGACAGAGCCATGCGAACACATCTAGCAAGTCTGTACATGTACAGGAGAAGATCAGTAGAGGACTCAGGGCTAGAAATTTGGATTTGGAAATGCTCAGAATACAGATTAAAATAGACGAGTTCATTCAAAGAGAGCACGCATATGAGAAGAACTGTTGGCCAAGAGAGCATTTTTATAAATACCTATTTTTGAGGAATACGTAGAGAATGAGGAGCATGAGATGACCATTGAGAAGGGACAGAAAGGAATGAAGCACACCAGAGTAGACAAGTATCAGAATTTTCACCACAGTTGAGAGCAGCAGAGAGACCTGGTAAAAGTGGTGGGCTGGAAAATGGCAATTGGAGTAGCAGTGTGAAGGCTGGCTTCGGGGGAGTGTTGGGGGGTAATCTTCTGCCTCTGCCTTTCCTTTCCCCTGTCTCGGTGTTCCCCTAGCACCTTCAGCCTGGATCCGCTGATCTCTGTCTCTGCACCTGCCCCGCCATTTGTGCATCTCTCTCCCAGCTGCTAACTTCTTCATGTCTTTTGCATACTCAATCCTACTGAGCTAGCACTAGTGGCCCCATCACAGTTGCTGGATGGACTCTATACTTCAGCTACAGTGTAGACCTTAATGAAGATGAAGCGAGAAACATGATCTTGTTAGGACCTGGAGAAACAGGAGTCAGATGTTAGGGCCAGTATGGGTTATGGGAGTGCAATTAGAAGAGTGGACCGGTTTCATACTCTTATTCCACACTCTTATCAGAATGCATGATGCCAGGATATTAATGGAGTTCATGTCACAGTCAGCATGATGAATGAGCCACGATCAAGAGCTGACAAGATCAAGATTTTTCTGGATCCAGAACCCTAAACGTTCCCTTTTTTGATGCTGCTTTTAGTTTCCCAGGCACCTGCCTGCCAGACTGTGCTTTGTCTTAAAAGTGCATTGCTCCGAGTTTCCTGGCTGTCTAGGAGCTTATTTGGCTCAATCTTGGGTAGCTTTCTTGTTCCTAAATCAGGCTTCCTTCATCTGTTTGCTCACTGATTTAACAGTTTGTAAGATTAGGCTTTTTCTTTAAAACCTCTTTTGGTTCAGATTGATGAACTTTCTAGTATTCAGCTCACATGTAGAACTAGATCCTTCTCTGTCCCCAGTGCAGGGGCTGGGCTCCCTGCAACCACTTCCTTTGTGCTAAGTCTGTTTTCTGATGGGGGGTGGGGGAGGGGGCTGGAATTGTGTTGCCCATAGATCTCTTGAACAATGCGTGCTTGGCTCTCCATGCACCCACCGCGTGGATTTTGCGCTTTTCCTACCTGTCAGGAGACACTGGCCACTGGGCCTCGTCTCTTTTGAGCCAGCCTCTAAGTTCTGGTTGCTTTTTCCCCAGTCCCTATATCACTACAGTGCATGTCTTTTTAGCAAACCTGTCTCCTCCTCGCATGTCCATTATCATTTCTTATTGTTATGACAGTTTCCAGGAATAAAATAAGCAAGTATGTGGCAAGAGAAGATTTGTCTTTTCTCCCTTCTTTTTTCCCCTCCTTTGCTTCAGTTAGTTTACCATTCTTCTAAGAATTACCTGGAATTCCTCTGAGAATTTGAACCATCAAGATCAAGGTGGAGGAATGAATTATCATATTTCAAAAGAAAGAAAGATGATAATCATCATTTAAAGACAAACAATCTTTTCTTTTCCTCTACGTTTTTTCCTAAAGACCTAACAGATCATACTAAATATTTTAGTTGTGTAATTAAAAACTGTGAATTGTTCTTGTGAATATTAAATATGTTGTGAAGTCTTACACAATCCTTCAGGCCACTCAGCTTCACTTATCAGAACTACTCTATAGTATGTAAGCTCTGAACTTTTAAGAGGAAGTTTGCTGTATTAGATCAAAGTGATTTTGCAATGCATTTTTGTCTTTTCTTTAATGAGCAAGATTTAAAGCAATTCTAGGAAAAAGGTGCTCCTGCCAGATGAAGTTTGCTTTCTTTTCTCAGAAAATTAGAACCATATAATCCTTTCCCACTTTAACTTCCAGATATCCAAACTGAATTTAATACTCAGTTGCAGGGATTACCTCATTTTAGGTGCCTAATGACATCTGCTTCTTTGCTCATTTTAACAGATTAACGTTCACTTTTCATTGTCTGATTTTATAGCTTCTAATTGCATCAGCTATCAGAAATTCTTTTTGGACGCAGGTGGGATTATAAACAAACAACATCTATATGAAATTAAGGAAGTTTTTGTCACTACCTTAGGGATGTTGACATGTTTCTTTGATGTGAGGGGTGTGTGTCTGTGTGTGTGTAAAATATCACAGCTGGAGAGAAATCAAAATAATGTGATTTTTTTCAAGAGGAAAGAACATGTTACAGAACTTAGTGGAATACATCTATATGAAATTAAGGAAGTTTTTGTCACTACCTTAGGGATGTTGACATGTTTCTTTGATGTGAGGGGGGTGTGTCTGTATGTGTGTAAAATCTCACAGCTGGGGAGAAATCAAAATAATGTGATTTTTTTCAAGAGGAAAGAACATGTTACAGAACTTAGTGGAAAGGTTGTCTTAATCCCAGACAACCTACCTAATGAAATATTTAAAAGCAATAAGTGCTTTTAAGCAAATGTCTTATTCTGTGTCTCAAGGGAAGATAATTAATCTGGTGTAGAGTGTTCACTTGTTTTTCATTTTTATTCCTGACCTACGGAAACTGTGGGGATCGGTGTATGGGCTGTTTTATGGCAGCTAATCACTTGACAGAGTTAGAATAAGTGGTTTCAGTGCATTACTCGAGGAACCAATTACTCTCAATTTCTTATGAGGCCTATTGAAATTATATGTTGCCTGATTTGTAGTGATTAAAATAGAACTTTGAAAATAAATCTTAATAGCCTGCAAATTGATGAAACCTTTCAAAGAAGAAACCTAATGAGAGTCCATTATTTTTTTTTAGCTATCTAATTGTAGAATATATATATTGGCACTCTTGTAATATAATTAAGAATTGGCATTTCACCTCTATTGTCAATATAGCTATCTAATTGTAGGATATATATATATATTGGCACTCTTGTAATATAATTAAGAATTGGCATTTCACCTCTATTGTCAATACAAGGAGCTTTCAACTATTACAACTCTCTCAACTTGTTCATTGGATAAGATTTTTAAAGTTAATACAAACTGATTTTAGCATATTGGAGTCAAAGTTAATCGAGTATGGTGACATAATGTTATATGAGAAGGTTACACAGTCTGATGAAGTCCTGCGTCTTCTCTGTGTTCTGGCTGCAGCCCTACCACCTACGTTCTGGATGAAGACGAACCGCGATTCCTTGAAGAAGTTGATTACAGTGCAGAAAGTAACGACGACCTAGATGTTGAACTGACTGAAAATGCAGGAGATTATGAACCTTCTGCTCAAGAAGAAGGACTTTCTGACTCTGAATCATCAAGAACATACCTACCCTGAGCCCTCTGCTGTCTCTTGTTAACTGCAAAGAAATGAAATATCTTGGTTTTTATTACACAGGAAATTTGAGAGAAACGAGTTGATAGAGAGCTGACTCAAAAAGACAAAAGGAACTTGGGCCTGTTTGGTTTCAAGACAATAAATATTATTAATTCATGATAAAATTGGCACTTGTTTTATTTTAGGTATTCAGTGCACTTTATGTAGCATTGAATTATCAAATATTGGATTTACTTTTTGAAAGAAACCTGAGTATCATTGCATGAATTTTTATCTCCTTAGGGTTATATCCTGCATCAAATGGATAATTTTGAAGTGTGTCAGAATATAAAATCTAAATTCTAGAGTTGTTGAAAATCCGGAATTGTTGAAAACTAATGTATGTGTACATGGGTTTCTGTAGATGTGTGTGTGTCGGGGTGGGTTAATATTGAAGATAAGACTGTTCTTCATAATCATGTTAACTGTTGGGTTGTGACTGAAATAATCCGGAGTTTGCCTTGAAACCAGTACATTCTACATTTACCGAATTAAACAAATAAAAATTACATTAAGTGTTGCATTCATTTTGTCATCCTTTTTAACCAGCCCAGATTATTTGATGTATAGAACTTTGGGAGAATATTATAAAATGCTGATATCTGAACACATTGATAAAAAGTGTAAAAGAAATGCCTGATTTACCAGTCGTACACTTTCTGTGGTATAGGTATACCTGTACCTATCATAAAAGATATATTCAAATAACTCTTTCCTGTAAAATTGTCTCGTAGACACACCTGAAGTTTATCACTGCAAACAGTTTGTTAAGAAACTTAAAAAATGCAGTGAGGGTATGATCGATGTTAAATATGCCTTCGTGTACTGAGCTTATTTAGCATTTGCGAGCTGTGCTATAGACTTATTAAACTTACTGAGGTAATTTTATTTAGTACATGCTGACACTGGTCTGAGTCCTAGATGACTGTAAGGAATTTAAACCATTTCTTGTAGTGCTGTTTTCCTGAGTTTTAGCTGTTCTGCTACAGGAATGACTTTGTCTTCAAATAAAATAAAACAATTCAATGACGTTGGATAAGTTAGTCAAACTTTAAGAACTGTTTCTGTTTTAACAAAACAAACCCCCAAAGATACCTCATTAACAGATTTTTGCCAGGACTCAAGTTTTGGCATGTATCTTCCTTGCTTATTCCTAGATTAGAATTTTTTATTAACATATTATACTGGAAAATAAATTATAAAAAGGATATTTCAGATTTTCGCAATTTCCAAATCAATCATTTCTCTTTGTACCATTTAGGGTATTTCATCCACACTGTAGATTCTTTCTGATGTCTTGGGAACCATGTTTAAAACCGTAGTACAGGGCAATTGAAAAACAGATCTTTTTCTCTAAATAGCCTAATCCTTGTTAACCTCGGAAAATAAAAATTAAGTAGATTGTGAAGTTGAACCAGTCCTCTTAGTGTGATAGCTTGATTAAGGAAAGATCAGGATACTTTAGTAAGTAAAGTATTATTTATTTAATCACTCATTATTTATAATTTTAAACAATTATTTATTTTATATATTTTAAATATGAAACAATTACATATTATAATTATACTTTTTTCAAAGAGTAGATTATGGAGCCACTGTGTCCATATATGAGCTTTTCTTGGCTTTTACAAAATTAGAAATTAAAAACGAAGATAGTCACTCATGAAAAGCACCTACAATCACTATAATATGCAGAGTGACTCAAAAATTTCTATTTGTTTATGTTAGCTGTGTAAAAACCACTTACCATGTACTGTTACAATATCTTATATTGATGAAAGCATTTAGCATATGTTACAAACCTGAATATGTTTTATTAAATATTCATAAGATTGAAGAGAAAATCTTTATACTTAGGAAATGATTCTTTTCAGAATAAATAGCTTTGGAAAGATAAAAAGTAACTTTCCTAATTAGAGGTATAACTAAGTTTCGTTGGCTAGTAATAGCTAAAATTGCCCTAATTTTGACCTCTGTGGCCTCTTTTTTCCAGGATTTCCAAAGATGGTTGAGATGCCTTCATTGTCATCATCCTGAAAATTAATGTTCTATCCTGTGCAGCAGCGATGAGGTCTGATAAACTGAGTCTAATGATGGAGTTTAGATTTATTTAATTTACCTTGCATTTGGAACTTTGAATTTCTTAAATGTAGTTTTGGTCTTACCCAGTGGATCTCTGTGGGGAACTGGGTGTCCTCCCGATGACCCCCTAAGCTAAGGAGCCAAATGGGACAGACTGCTGAAGTAGCAGTGGACAAGAGTACGGAAAGAGCTGATGCTGCAACCCTTCCTGGGAGGGCTGCATGCTGTGATTGTTTTGCCTAACCGCAACATTTTGACCTAAGATGCGCTGTCAAGAACTGATGGTAACAGCGATACCGGAGAAAACGAGAAAAGATGGTTACACAAGAACTCTTCATGACCTCCACCCCCACCCGTTGTTTTTTGTTCTCTTGCACCTGTGAGTTTCTATAAAAGGAGCTTATTTCCCTCATTAAATGGGGCTTGATCAGTCTTCTGTCTTGCTCTCTTCCTTTGTGTCTCTTGTCCTACCCACTCCCCCTTCCAGGTTCCATAGACCGACTCCCAATTCCTGCAGGCCGGGACAGATCTCAAGCTGTAGTGTGCATCAGAATCACCCAGAGGCTCCTCAAGACACGGGTTGCTCATTATGCAGATGTGGGATGAGGCCCAAGAATCTGCATTCCTTACAGATTCCCAGGTGGTGCTGCGGGACCACGCTTTCAGAATTGCTAGTGTAATCAGATGCATTCTTTCAGCATCACAGTTTCCTAAGAATCACAGGACCTGTGAACTGAAAATGAGTGAGAATTTAGGTCAAACTAATTTGTAGAGTCAAGGAAACAGGTGCACAGAGGTCAACTAGGGTCACAGGGTCCCTGGGGCAGAACCAGGGTTTTAGCCCAGCACTCCTGACAGCTGGCCTGTAATCTCACTGCAGACAGATGTTGTGCTTTGCCTTTCCCCAAGGAGTGAAGACTGTTAAGAACTTACGGGTCTTTTCTTGAATTTGTGAAATTTGTTTAGGCAAGGTAGAAGGCAAAGACTGACGCTTCACATTGGTTTTTTATTGCAGTCTTCGTCTTGTTTTTATATGGAAGTGTAATCAGTCTCTTGAGACTTTTGCTAGTTTTTGTGTGGTATTTAGAAACATGGACATTTTTCTGAATCCTAATTAGAAATAAGTAACCTGGAGTTCTGCTTCAAACAGTGCAGTAATAACAATGACTATGATATTTCTAAATTAAGATGACCATATTAGTATAAACATTGGAATGGATAATACAGTAAGTGTAACAATGGAATTGTTTTTGTGTATGATCCAGAAATAAATGACAGTAATGAAACTATAAATGTATTCTTATAAATCCTCTTGTTTTCGTACACATACTTGAATCATTACAAAATCTTAATTGAAAATTGGTGAATTTTTCTCTTCTTTTGGTGAAGGTTTAGGAGCCATATGTAGTTTTTTCCATTAGGAAAAACCTGTTATAGCAGTATTTTAACTGGAACTCTGTTCTACTTTATACAATAGAATATTACCGCAAAGTACTTCTCTGATTAAAGTACATTCAGATTCCTGCAACATAAAGAAAAGGAAACCTAGAAGAAAGTTGCCGATCCCGGGCAGATGCAAGTCTACCTTCAGTGCCCTCTTTCTGGACCCTGGACAGTCACTTAGGCCTATGGCCACTCCACCTCATGAGCCTCGTTTACACTGCAGATTCTTTTT
>NW_007727076.1:54530-55460 GCF_000696425.1 Galeopterus variegatus | reverse complement strand
TGGTGAATTTTTCTCTTCTTTTGGTGAAGGTTTAGGAGCCATATGTAGTTTTTTCCATTAGTAGCAGTATTTTAACTGGAACTCTGTTCTACTTTATACAGTAGAATATTACCGCAAAGTACTTCTCTGATTAAAGTACATTCAGATTCCTGCAACATAAAGAAAAGGAAACCTAGAAGAAAGTTGCCGATCCCGGGCAGATGCAAGTCTACCTTCAGTGCCCTCTTTCTGGACCCTGGACAGTCACTTAGGCCTATGGCCACTCCACCTCATGAGCCTCGTTTACACTGCAGATTCTTTTTGACCTCCTGGGCCCCTCTATCAAATCGCGCCATTAATTCGGAGCTTGGCTGGTTATTGGGGGCATCGAGTCATTAACCTGTTTATACAGTTGGAGCTTGCCAACTATGCAGTGCCTAGATCAAAGTGAATGGCCCTCTTATGGTGGCATTTCATAGGTTGCACCTGCTGGTCACAGTGATATTTTGGAGTCTGGGTGTGGTTGACCCTGAGTTTTGCGGTGGTCATGTGTGTACATTTGCATATGTACGGACTCACAAGCCCTTGTGAAGTGGAAATGGATTTGTGGTGCTTTTTTATTTGTAAACCCAGATAACTTTAAGGGGCTGAAAATTTAGCTTCAAATATTTAGAAAGGTTTAATACCAAACGTGGGACTATCCCTCTCAAAGACGTCATTGATAAGAGTGCCAGGTGAGTACAAGGTGAGCAGCTGCAAAAACCTGGTCACAGTGATTAGGACGCATGGTCTGCCAAGCGTTCACTGTGCCTTTAAACCACATGAAGAGCTTTGACAAATGGCAAGTGTGAAGAAATTGTAAAAGGCAAAAATGCTTGCTAATGAAAATGAAAGTAGAAAAGATGAGGTTTTTTTTTTTTTTTTTTTTTTTTTTTTTTTTTTTTTTTTTCG
>NW_007727076.1:50871-53449 GCF_000696425.1 Galeopterus variegatus | reverse complement strand
TGTCTTGAGGTCACCAACTGCCCTGCAACTTCCGGGGTGGAGCATGGGACCTGAGCTGAGCCATCTGGCACATCCCATCTGCTGACCACAGGGATCGGGCCGGGGTGGGCACATGACCTAAGCCAATCCAAGCAGAATGAACGTCATTTGATAGCATTCGATGGCAATGCTAGAAGAAGCTTCTTCCGTAGTGAGGAAGGACAAGGCTGCTGGGGGCCACGATGCATCCCTGAGAGGAGAGCCCTCCCAAGAAGAGCCAGCACTGAAGGAACAGAGCCAAGACGTTGGCTTTTATCATTTCAGCCCTGTGTCAAGCTGTACGTGAAACCTCAAACTGTGTCAGTTATATGGACATATAAGTTGTCTTCATTGTTGAAGTTATTTGAATAGAATTTTACTAGTGAAGTGTGTCTGTTACACAGGTATGCCTGCAATGCACCTGAAAAACCAGCAAACTTTAGAGTGCGTTCCAGAAGGGGTGGCTTCACCAAGAGCACATGTCCTGAGAGGAGTTAAATGGAGGAGATGACTTATTTTATCCAAAGGGACACCCTGGGCAGGCAAAAACAGATGTCCACTCAGACATGTCAGATAAACTAGCTTTTATTTCGTGTCTACCAGAAAAATTTGCTGGGCTGGAAATGACCCACATTTTTGTCATTGCTGCTGTAAACTCTGGGACTTTCCTCCAATGATAAGACTTGTTGGCTTGTTCAGAGACAGTGTTGTCCCAAGAGCTGGCTTTTCAGCATCTCGAAGGTTCTGTAGCAGCAGTAATGAAGGACACATGTTTTATTAATACTGAAAATGATACCTTTTTAATGGTGTATCATACTAGCAAGAACGAGATGGACCCAGGGAGCCATGGAGAAGGATCAGAGATCTCTTTGTTGAGTTACATCAATTAGACCAATTTGCAAAGACCGAGAACAGGGGCTGGAAGTCTCTACATGAGCAAATATTAAGTGGATGAAGTCTTAGTATTACTCAGTTACCCATTTCAAAGCTATTTCTATCCACCCACTGCAAATTTCTGCCTTTTCATCCACAAGAGATTCATAGATAACGAGCATTTGAACAGCCTTTGAAGCTTAAGGAGTACTTCCCTAAAAGTTACCTCATTTCAGCGTGGCAGAAACTCTTGAAACAGATATTGGCATTTCCATTTTATGTGTGAGGAAACAGGCTCAGAGAGGCCATGTGATTTACCTGCACTTGCCGGTGCAGAGCAGAGTGAGGACTCAGGCCCGAGCCCACCACCCTGTGCTTCCTCTCACAGTCGGCCAGCCCGGGGCCTGTGCCACCTCTTTGCAGGTGACCCCACCAGTCAGGCTTGTGTCGGTAAATGGCAGGGAACCAATAGTCAGCTGTTTATGGCGCAATGTTCCCGGGGAGCGTGGGGAGAGCAAAACCTGCCAGGCATCTAGTGTGTGGCAGGCACCCACTTGAGCAGTTTATGAAAATGATCTCAATGGAAACTTTTTCTTTTTTAGCCCACAGAATGATTCTCCTATTTTTCAAATCACTGTTTTATGGGTGGTTGGGAGGGAGGAAGATGCTACATCCAGTTTTTGTTTCTAACCATTTTATTTTTCTAAGAAAGGGAAGAGATCCTTGATTCTTTTTTATCTTACATTTAACAAAGTAGGTCATGGTTTAATACAGGCCTTTCTCCATTGCTACATCCAGTTTTTGTTTCTAACCATTTTATTTTTCTAAGAAAGGGAAGAGATCCGTGATTCTTTTTTATCTTACATTTAACAAAGTAGGTCATGGTTTAATACAGGCCTTTCTCCATCTGTCTTTTCTGGTTTCTCGTAAGGCTTGGAAAGGTTGCTTTATATGGTGAGGGAAAAGAATTTTGTCTAACACTTACCTAAAGAGCATTTTGTCTACCAGACTTGTCTAAAGTGAATTCTTGCTTCACATTCTTTAAAGAGTTTATATTTTTACTGGAAAGATAGGTTATTCTGCAACTTCATTTTCTCTTGAACTGGCAAGGCCAAGAAATAAGTTTTAGAAATAAGCCCACAGTCATCTATTTTTCTAATGCAATTTTAGTTAGAGGTACATAACATTTTTATAGTACAAAACAAGAATAAGATGACCTAAAAACTCCAACTTCATATTTGTAGTGGTTTATGATAGAGTTGTTGGCAGAGCTTTTATATAAAAGAATTTTTTATTCATAGATTGATTAAGCTTAGCTTAGTCATATGCACAATTTAATTCTAAAAGCCTGACTGCAGTAGTTACGAACTGGAAAGCGGGTGATCGCCTCCCTCGCCATTGGGACCAGGTGCCTCTCTTGTCTGCCTCGTGGAAGACATCCACAAAAGAGGATTCTCAGAACGTGTGTTCCCAACTCAAAAGCACAGGCTTCTAAGCAACGAGGAGAGCTCTGGGACTCTGGTTTTTCTTCTAGTTAACTTGATATGGAAATTTCACTGTGTCTTTACAGATAAGCCCATCAAACTTACAAGACCTTTTAGCAACAGCACTGCAAGGCATGCCAGTCTGTGCAGCTCTTAGAGCGAGGGAAAGAATGGCATGTTGTCTGGATGATGTTTAGCCTTGA
>NW_007727076.1:48992-49838 GCF_000696425.1 Galeopterus variegatus | reverse complement strand
GTGCTTCCTTGTGGGTAAGAACGATGGGGCTCAGAAAGTGTTTCAGCCACTACGTGGTCTAGTCCCTGGGTATACCCACCATTAACTTTGTTGTTAAAACAAAAGGAGAGAAAATGGAAAAACTGTCCTGCTGTCTAGATAGGGATAAAAAGAACATGGTTAATAGGGAAAAGGTTCATGAACTGAGAAAAAATAGCAAACATATGGTTCTAAAATGAATA
Source organism: Galeopterus variegatus (assembly GCF_000696425.1). Taxonomy (NCBI): domain Eukaryota; kingdom Metazoa; phylum Chordata; class Mammalia; order Dermoptera; family Cynocephalidae; genus Galeopterus; species Galeopterus variegatus. The sequence goes on along the minus strand of NW_007727076.1, from coordinate 49,617 downwards.
TCTTCTGTGCTGTTTGTTTATAAGTCTAGAGGCTCCATGTGATGAGAATCCACTGATCAGTAAAGTGGGAACACGAGTGCTCCCTCTTGGGGGAAGTACCGCAGGTTACGTGTGTCTTGTGAGCTGCCGTGCACCTGCCGGGATGCACTGGAGAGCTCGTGCAGGGGCTGTGTGTAGAGCAGCAATACCCAGGTGCCTCGCAGGCACCATCTGTGGTGGAACCTGGGGGGTAGGTAGTCACACACACGTGGGAGGGCTCAGAGGGCTCAGGAGGGAACCGATGGGCTAAAAACATTGCTGAGTTGACAGGCAGCGACACGGCCCTGACTCTGAGCAGGGGCCAGCCCATGCCCAAGGAAGTGAAGCTTTGGGTTGTATACAAATGTCAGCTCGTACATGAATGATGAAATGTATCTTTACAGACTTAGAGAAGTGTGAAGTTTCAAAAATTGTGTCATTGTACGAGTCCACATAGGAAGACAAACAGATAAAAGCAGACGTAGCAGACCAGGATTTCCTTTTAGTTCTTTGGTGTGTTAATATTTAAATAGTGCCCATCCCACCTCAAGCCCATCTGCTTGGACATTTACAGGGACGGTGTAACACCCAAAGGTGTGAGTTCACC
>NW_007727076.1:43726-48350 GCF_000696425.1 Galeopterus variegatus | reverse complement strand
ATGTCCATTCAATTAAATCACCAAATACTGCCGTCGTGGCTTGTCAGGTTATAGAGACCTGAATTAGCAGCAGCAACCTATAGGTTGCAGGAAAATGGTACAACTCAGTAGGAGTTTAGTCCGTTCTATTCCCACAATGTACGTTTATAATAAGGAGAGGGAAGGAAAGCAAGAGATTTCTAGTCTTTATATCTTGCTTAAAACTGCCTAGAAATTGCCTCTTCATCTTGGATAAAAAGTGTCCCTAAGACTTCATGGAAATTGGAGACACTTTAGTCAATGAAGGGCGTACTCAAGAGACCCTGGAATCTGACTAATTCAGTCTTTGTGTCTCTATCAGACCCATGTCCTTATTTGACGGTCTTCATTGGTGACACTGAGCCATAATATCCCTGGGAAAATGAATATTTCCCTTCCTCAGGGGTATCACCAGAAGGGAGACTGGGCCTGGTGTGATCTTGGAAAGCTGCATTGTTGTGTAAGTGGAGACTCATTAATTAACCTATAGGGGCAGCCTTGAAAATGAAAAGTTGTAGATGACCCAAGACAGCAGTATGTGAGATTCGTCCATAATGAGCACTTTGATCCCTTTGAAAAAAAACAAAACAAAACAGGAATCATAGCTTAGTTGAAAGAGCTTCGGTGCTAGATTTGTCAGACCTGAGTTCATCTCCCGCTCCCCTGTTATTTAAACAGCAGGGTGACCTTGGGCAAGACACCAGCTCTACCTGAGCCTGAGTTTTCACATCTGTAAAATGGCAGCCGTGATGCTGTTTGGGGATTGTTGTGTGGATTTAGTTACACTTGTAGGATGACAGGTGCAAAGCTCAGCACAAAATAACAGCTCAGTCAATAGTGTAACTCTGTAGATGGCGTCCCATTGGGCTCAGTTACCTCTGTTCTACTTAATATTTTAGACTTTTTCTGTTTGCTGTGGATTAAATGTCACCCACCAAAACTCAATGAAGCTTAAATTGTGTCCCCCAAAGTTCCAGGTATTGGAAACTTGGCCCTCACTGTGACAGTGTTGAGAAGGTGGGACATTCTATGTGCTAATTGAAAGGTGGGGCCTTGAAGAGGTGATTAAGTTGATGGTTTAGTAATGGTGGTTGTGGGCATGGTTCTGAGGGCTTTAAAAGGAGAACACATGAGAGTCTCTCTGCTCTGCCATTTTCTGCCATGTGAGACCCCTGCATTGCCGTAAAGCGACCGCCTACTCGGGTGCCTCACCCTTCCATACTCAACAGATGTGTTCCCAGCCTCTGCGACTGTAATCAGTAAGTTTTGTTTTCTTATGAGTTACCCAGTTTCAGGTATTTTGTTATAAGCAACAGAAATGGACTAATACACTGTTCTTCCACAGAACCTTTAGTGCTGAAAGGGCCCTCAGAGGTCATCAAGTCCCACCTTCTTTTTCAGATGAAGAAATTCAGCCCAAGTGAGGTTACGTGACTTGCCTGAAGTCACTCTGCTTTCTGACTCTGCTCCTTGAACCCCTCCTCAGATCCTTTCTGATGTGTGTGCTGCAGGGCACATCCTTTTAGGCTGAGCAGAGCTGACACAAATTTCAGACTTGTTTCATATTCTGTTGACAGTTACATCACCCATCATGCCATTTATAGCTTTGACTTTATAGCTCTGGGAAGCACCTTAAAATATAACTGCAAACACTCCACCTATCCAAATGTGTACTCCCTGCACCAAATAATGAGGCTTTTAAATGGTGGCACAGGAGGGCAGCAAGATGTAGCTCATATAAAATGAGAAATCTGAGCAAATGAGATTTGCTAATGGACTTTTCAGTGACACTAGTTGTCTGATCACTGTTCCGTGGTTATGTTGGTACATTTCGTATTTTGAAAGGTACAGAATGTCAGGTCATTGCCCAAATACTGGTTAAATTTTTGATTCTTTTGCAGAATCATAGTAAAGGCCTCAGGATTGATTTCTCCCCCAAAGCTTTATGTTCCACGTTTCTGTATGTGGGGAAAATAGAATAGTTTGGTCAGGCTCCCTCGACTTGGGTCTGGTTGGGGGTCATGCAGCACATTCTTAGTTCTTTGTAAACAAGTTGTGTGTGTGTGGAGTTAGTGTGCACGTGCACCCATGTATCTCTTTAGTTTATTGCTATTGTGTTCTTCAGTTTGTGAAGCAGGCTGGTGGGAGAGCTTGCATCTAAAAATAGAGCATGTTTACTCTGCTGGCAGCTGCTGTTTCTCTTTGGACTTTGCTGGTAGCAGTTGAGTTTCTGAGTTTCTCTTTGGACTGCCCAGCTCTCAGACGTGTGTGTGCTGAATAAAAAGACTATTCTTTCTTCAACCAAGGCTCCAAGGACCTTTTTGCTGGTTACCTAGCTCAGCCCTGCATGTGAAGGGCTTGTGAACAGGCTTGGGGGGTCTGTGAGCTCCAGACCCAGCCCTAGCTCTACACTGTACTTTGTTTAGCAGTTGTGCTTCCTATTGATTGTAGGTCTGTAGAACAAACAAACAAACACATTTTTCTTTCCGTTGCCTAAATGATTTGGTTGATCTATTCTTGGAGTAGAAATACCAGCTGTCCTTAGATGTGAGCCATATAGAAGATCTGCCTAATAGCTTGGAAGCTCTTGATCTGGAGTGTTCATTCACTCATTCAGGCTTCTGTTGAGTAGGGATGGGTGAGGCTCCTGAGTAGGCAGAAGGAATGCAGGAGCCAGTAAGACCTTTTCCTCAAGAACTCGAAGTACATGGAGGAGAGAGGATGGTTTCCATAAACAACAATGATACAACACACCACGGTGTGCCAGGAGAAGGGACACAGTACCAAAGGAGCAGNCGCTCCTCACTGACCCAAGCTTGCCTGTGCGTGTGTGTGTGCGCATGTGCGTGTGCGTGCACGTGTGGTGTGTGTGTGTGGTTGCATGTGTGGTGTGTGTGCATGTGCGCATGCGTGTGTGCATGCGTGTGTGCATGCGTGCATGTGTGGTGTGTGTGGTTGCGTGTGCGTGCGTGTGCGTGTGTGCGATTGTGTGCATGTGTGTGCGCATGCGTGTGTGCGTGCGTGCGTGTGTGTGCGTGTGTGCATGTGTGTGCATGCACGTGTGGTGTGCATGCACGTGTGGTGTGTGTGTGTGTGGTTGCGTGTGTGTGCATGCATGTGTGCGTGTGTGTGCGTGTGCATGTGTGTGTGTGTTCGCGTGTGTGCATGCACGTGTGGTGTGTGTGTGTGTGCATGCACGTGTGGTGTGTGTGCGTGTGGTTGCGTGTGTGCATGTGTGTGCATGTGTGGTGTGTGTGCGTGTGGTTGCGTGTGTGTGGTGGGTGTGTGGTGTGTGTGCGTGTGCGTGTGTGGTGTGTGTGTGCGTGTGCATGTGTGTGTGTGCATGCACGTGTGGTGTGTGTGCATGTGCGTGCGTGTGTGTGGTGGGTGTGTGGTGGGTGTGCGTGTGTGTGCGCGTGTGTGTGGTGGGTGTGCGTGTGTGTGGTGTGTGTGTGTGTGGTTGCGTGTGTGTGTGCATGTGTGTGTGTGTGCGTGTGTTGGGAGTTGGTGGGATGCTAATGGGACCAAACAGGAAGCTACATTCCCAGTCTTTCGGGGTGTGTAGTGGCCGTATGACACAGATCTCGCCAAAGAGACATAAGTAGAACTCTGTGGGCAAAACTTCTGGAAAGTGTGTGGATGGGTGTGGATTCACTCGGCGTGTGCTCTTCACCCTTTGCCTACCCCCTTCAGCAGACCTGGGGCAGGGCCTAAGCATTTGGGTTTCTCCCAAGTCCCCTGATAGACGCTGACGCTGCTGGCCCGGGGACCCACTTTGAGAACCTCTGATCTAGGCCTTGGGGCCTGCCACACAAGCGGTCGTCCTAAGCAATGAGCTGGGGAAGCACGTGCGAGTGGTTTGAGATTCTTCCTGGTCCCCTGAACAACCTGAGGATGTTGGGGGAAGGGGCGACTGGAGTCATTTGAGTTGCACCTGGATGTGCAGAGGGAATTGGACGCCACCCGATTGTCACCATTGGAATAAACAACACGAGCTTGTGCTCTTCTGGAAGGGTGAGGGCGGGACCAGAGAAGAGTGTCCCCTGGATGGCCTGCTCTCCAGCACGACGCAGTGTCCCGCCTGCCTTGAGCATGCGGCCTGGGCCACGCAGGTGGTTCTGGACAGCAGGCATGTTGTACCCATTGTGGCTTGGTTGTTACCACACACAGTGTTTATTTTTCTTCATAAAAAGATGCGAGCTGTGCGCCTCCAAAGGCTGGCAGCTCAGAATACTCCATGTGTTTGTGGAGAGACAGACCGGACGGCACAATTTCAATCAAACCATGAAATGTAGCCTGGCATGCCTGGAGAGAAGGATCGTAGCAGTGTGGACTCTTTCCGAGAAGCCAGAGGACTGCACATGCGGTTGACTCATCTGTCCCTGCAAGGCGTGCTGGGGATGTGTCCTGTCAGCTGCGGCTGAGCTGGCCTGGAGCTTGGTCTGCAGCTCCCAGCCTCTTCCTGGGGACGGGAGGGCGATGGGACCCATGCTGTGCGCCCATTGATTTAATCAATGTGCCCTTTCAGTTTCCAAATGGAAATGGCCTAAATAATCATTTAAAAATTTTCCAGGAAAACAAAGACTAACGACCAACAAACAAAAAC
>NW_007727076.1:28201-43716 GCF_000696425.1 Galeopterus variegatus | reverse complement strand
AAACAACAATGATACAACACGCCACGGTGTGCCAGGAGAAGGGACACAGTACCAAAGGAGCAAGAAGGAATGGCTCATCCCGAAACGGGTCTCTGGGAAAGGTGCTGTGAGGCTCTGAGACTGAGCTGGATCTTCAGCAGTGCTGGGATCATGACAAGAGAAGAAGAGGGTCGGTGGGGGGCGGGAGAGTGGACGAGATGAGCAGAGGAGGAGGCTGGTAGGCGAGGAGAGGTGAGCAGGGTCTGTTCGCGAGGGGACGTGGGGGCTGTGCTGTGGTGCTCGTGTCCACGGCTCAGTGGGGAGCTGGGGATGAAAGGTCTTAAGCAAGTAAATAAAGAGATTAGACTTATGTTTTAGAAAGAAAGAATAGATTGGAGGGGCATAAACCTCTGATTTCACTTTCAGATCCAAGCACCAGCTGGGATTCTGAGCTTTGCCTCTCCGCTCTCTTCCTTGGGGCTGAGACTGCATCTGACCCCTTCTCCCTCTGGCCGACAGCCGAGCCTGGGCAGCAAGCCCCCCGGGAGCTCTGAGAAACAGACCTCCCCTCCCCTCACTGGGCCGGGGCCTCTTGCAGCCTGTCCTAGCAACCCAGAAAGAGAAAGAACAGCCGTGATCATTTGGCAAAACAAAATCACTACTGCTTCTGCCTGAGACATCAGACGCTTGAATTTAACAAGCACGTGCAAATTAGGGATCTTGAAATTTCAACTAAAAATTCTAGACTAGATCAATAAGCTAGCAGGCCTTATATAAATTGGCAAATAATTTTCCTTTTCACCAGAACTGCAAACAAATTTCCACTTAAATAATTGGCTGAGTAGTTTCTCCCTACGGAGAGCTGGCCTGGGGAAGTGCAGAGAGCTGAGCCCAGGGGGTATACTGAGTCTGCCTCAGTCAAACCCTGGGCAAGCAGTGCATATCCTTGGAGCTGAGCTTCCCACCGTGGAAAGCGAAAGTTGTGGACAGAAAGATCCTGAGCTTACTCAGCTCTGTCATTCAATGATTTGGCCTAGTATTATCTGTTAAAACGTGTGACACATAGGTTACTCTGGTTTTTTGTTTTTTGTATAAATGGAGGTATTTTTGGCAAGGTGAACGGGTACCACACAGACAAACCCTTGTGGAAAAAGCAAGTAATTTTTTTCAGATGCAGCATTATTCATGGTACGTGTGGACACTTCCTGTTAATGGTTCCAACAGAGAGCGTTTACACATCTGATTAAATTTTTTGAATTAAGTATAATTCAAGGGAGTGGGGAACTTTTAGTTACAGATGGTAGATTGAAAGTGTGCGTTAACTCTACTCCCAGCACCTCACTGAAATGAGACTGGAGGGATTATTTATTCATTTTTATTGTATTTTATTTTTTATAATTACACAATGTAAATATTTCTTGTGGCCTTTTACTAATTTCTCCCTAACCCCCCTGGAAGGATTTAAAAAAAAAAAAAACTTTTTATTTTGAGATAATTAATGATTTAGAGAAAGTTGCAAAAAATGTTTAGGAAGGTTTTGTGCACACTTCACTCATTTGCTACTAATGGTAACATCCTGCGTAGTTAACCTACAGTATCAAAACCAGGAAAAGGACATTGGTACAGTCTTCAGCGCTTAATCAGAAGAATTGAGCATGAAGCTTGATTTGTCTTTATTTCCTCTGCACCATGTACAACCTACCATCCAATCTTCTTGTTTCCACCTCCACAAAATCCCTCAGGTATCAAGCTTAGAGGCTCAAATCCTTTATGAGGGCAGTAAGCAAGGTGGCCTCACTTTTGGCCCAGGGATTGGCATTGTGTATATTGCACCTTCAGCAAACACACAAATCAGATTTTACCAATTCCCCATACACCTGTGTGTGTGTGTGTGTGTGTGTGTGTGTGTGTGTGTGTGTGTGTGTGTGAAGTTCTATGCCACGTTATCACCTGTGGATTTGCACAATGACACAAGCAACAGAACAGTCAACACATAGACCTGTTTCTTCACAAGAAGGATGCAAGAGGGATTTGTAATAGACAGAAGCCCAGGAGGACGGAAGAGTCCACTAGACGAGAGGCTCCCTCCTGTGTCTGTCCTTCCCGTACCCCACGAGCCTCCTGTCCAGTGCCCACACTCTCCTGTCCTGGAGCTATGCCACTCTTGCCAACGGTGAGGAAGCCCAGCTCCCTGACATCCTTTTGTCCCTTCAGAATCTTCCGCTTCCATCCATTGGTGTTGACTGAATCTGGTCCTGGGGTGGGCTGGGGAGAAGCAGGGACTTCAGCTCTGGGTTGGCCTCTGTACCCTGAGTCTAAAAAACGTAAAGAACCTCAATTTTTTTTTTTTTTTTGGTTTGAAAGTGTAACCTTTAATTGAGGTGGGGCATATGGGGTAGGGGGCAGTGGGAAGAAAAAAAAAAAAAAGAGAGAGAGACGTGTGTTACTGACTAGGCAAGGGAGACCCAGGAATGCCAAGCACTGGCTTTGTGTATCTCCCACAGCAGACCCTGGTTCTTCTGAGATGCTTCAGAGCCCACGTGTCCGGCCACTGATCATTTGGTAGAGGCCAGCACCCTGTCAGAGGCTGGCACAGGGACACTGACGGGGGGACTGTTCTCTTTCTCAGCAGCCTGTGCCGCATGCACACCTTGTATCAGGGACCGTGCTTAGTGCCGCGGAGACAACAGTGAATAGGGCATGGCCCTGCCCCGACGGGGATGAGTCTAAGAGGGTGAGTGAATAATTGTGGTAGAATTCAACGAGGAACATTGTAGCTCTGGCAGCTCAGAGCTGAGGGGGCCTCCAGCTCTGCCTTGAGGAGTTGGAGAAGACTTCACAGAAGAGGTGATGTTTGAACCGAACGTACTTTTGGGGTATATGTCAGAGCAATTTAGGGTTGCAAAGCAGTTCCAAATTTATTGCCTCATCAAGTTGTCATAGCAACTCTCTAAGGCCTGTGGTTTCATCCCCATTGTATGACCAAGGAACCTGAGCCTCCAGCAGATGTGTGACATGTGCAGGTCATCCACGTCGTGTTCGCCAGAGCCGAGGCTCAAGCCCATGTTGTTCTATTGCAAGTTCGATGCTTTTTGAATGGCAGAAATGCCACCTTTTAGACACTCCTCAAATCAGAAGAGTATGAGGGGAGCAAAAATCTGTGCTAATTGCTCGGATCTCTGTCTATGCAAAAAAGAAAATGAAACCAGAACATTGTAGTAAATGGGAGGGAAATGAGCGCATGGTAGGCAGGGTTCTAAAGATGTCCCCAGATTCCTGTCCTGGGTCAGTCCATCAGACACTAACCCAGGTACTGCTGTGAAGGGACTTGCAGATGAAATGAAGGTTAGTGATCAGGAGACCTTGACGTAGATGATCCTGAGTTACCTGGGTGGGCCCAGTGTGATCGATGAACACTTAAATGCAGAAGAGTTGGTCAGGAAGATGTGGCAGAAAGAGAGACTCTGAAGATGGACGAGGGGACCACGAACCGCAAGGCACGGGTGGCAGTTAGAAGCCTAGACTGACCCTGGCCAACAGCCAGCCAGGAACGGGGACTTGAGCCCTGAGTGGAAGTGATTCCACCAACAGCCTGGATGAACCTGGAGGCGGGTTCGTGCCCGGCGCCTCCAGAAGGGTGCAGCCCGCGGTGACTTCAGGCTGCACAGGGAACTGGCGGCCACGCGGCCACACTCCTGCCTTAAAGCAGCCGTGAGCTCGCACGCTTGCGTGGTTTCCATTTGCTGAATGTGTAACCACTTGTGGGCTGCGATGGAAAACTTACCCAGAAGAGAGGAAGGGAGCCAAAGGGCAGGGACAGCAAAGACCCGCACGGAGGCCCTCACTGCCGGGTGCCGCGCCCGGGGACACTGCGGCCCGACGGCGTCCAGAGGCTGCCCCTCACGCTGCTTGGGTCGACATGTTCATGGTTGGCTTCAGCTTCAAGGGGATGCTTTTTATTCCTTTTTGTGCAAGTGTGTGGAAAGTTTATTTTAATTCCACTTTGAGTTTTGAGAATATGAAAATGGGGAAAATGTACTTTCCTTATTAAAATAGTCAAATTTTTGAGAATGGGTTGAATTTTAAGGCTGTCTATGTGGTTAATATTCAGTGTGGAATAATAGTTTTGTTTAAGTTTTGGGGGAGAAGAGATAAAAACATAATAGAGGGGATCATTAGTGGCCCGATGCTGACTTTTATGACTGCCAGGTGGGCTGGGGACTTCCCTGACCCAGTTGGGCCCAAACAGCTCAGCCCGTTTCGGTGTCTGTATCTGCACGAGGCCATTTACAGTCTGTGGAGGTTCTCAGGGGACAGCTGTGCCACTTTGCAGCCCTCTCAGCTTCCTATCCTCCTTTTCTTCGTTTTTGAATGAGCTACATACAACCTAGTGGAAAAATCGCCATTTTCTTGGGGCGATTCTCACCATCTTTAACTCTGTAATGTCAGAAAGTGCGATTTCCAGGCTGTCCCTACCAATTGCATTCATATGTGTGCCTTTGGTACGTGTGGGATTCCCGATGAACAAAATTCCCTGAGCCAATGGGCCTATAGGAAAGGAGGGGGAGGGACGGGTGAGTTTTGGGGGCCCAGGGCGGGGGTCCTGCAGAGGCAGCTGGGCCTGAGGTGGGCCTCCCTGCTCCCACTTGAGCGCACTGCCCAGTGGGGGGGCCATGCCCCCGTGGCGCCGTGGCACGTGCCGGAGCTGGGCCGCAGGACCCCACAGGGCCTGGTGAGGGCCTCGGACACCCTCCCCCGAAGCACCTGCCCCGGAGGCCACCGCGGCTGCGACAGCCAGCAGTGAGGTTTCCAGGTGGGCCCCATCGTGTCCTTAAGTCTCAGCCCGAGAAGCAGAGGCAGCCACCTGGAGGGGACCACATTGGAGCCCGGTCCCTGCCCCTTGCCTGGCACGGGGACGAGTGCTGCCCCGAAGGAGGACTCAGAGCCACCCGTGCCCTCTCCCTGGCACTCAGGGGCTCGCTCCAGCTGGCACTGGAGGAAGGGGACGACGCTTCAACTGAATGTGGACTTACATCTACAGTACGGGTGCAAAATGTCACCAAAGCAAGGCAATGGGAGGTGGGACGCAGTAGGATTGAAAGCGATCATGGGAGGAAGAGAAAGCCGTTTCGTGCCGGTGCCCCCAGAGCCGAGGGCTGCTTGACGGTGGGCACGGGCGCCCTGCCCTGGAGGCTCCGCACTGGCTCCAGCGGACCCCGTGGGCTCCGGGCAGGAGTGGGACTGTCGGTGGATTTGGACTCAGTGGCTGGAGGTGGACTAAGCTGACCAAGGACGAGCGGGTCCCCACCCACGCGAGGACAGGCACAGACGGGGCGCGGGGCCGACAGGCGCTCCTCAAAGTCGTTTCAGACCTGCCGGGTCCCTCTTCCTGCTCTGGGACTCTTGGGGGTCGTGAGGGAGTGGCACGGGACGAGACGGGCTGGCGGTGGGCGGGGGAGGTGGTTGTCATGGTGGGACTGGACTCCCCACTGGGGTCTCCAGTCGCCTTTGCACAGAAGGGGCAAGGGCCTGAGGATGCTCAGGAAAAGCTGAACTAGCTGGTCCATGGGGTCCGGCCGCGGATTCCAAGAAGTGCAGGAGCGACTGTCACACCAGGGTCCATGCTGTGACCCTTGGGTTGACTCTACTTGGGGAACTTCAGGCCACCTGCCTCTGCTCTGGAGGAGCAGGCACTCCTCTGGCTTGGTCTGTCGTCTCTCCTGTGGGTACAGGGTGCACATGGGCGCCTGAAGGTGGGAAGGGCCTGGCCGTGGAGCCCTTGCCGGGGCAGCCAGCAGTGGCTGTGAGACTCAGTCATGGGTTCATGCCCTGGTTCCTGCTGATCTGAGTTTTTTGGGGGGGTGGTCAGCTGACCTTGGCCAAAATGTTCCAGTCCGACCGAGCGGCTCTAATACCACGAACCTCAAAGACTCAAGTCAGTCCACATCCCTGTGCTCCCAGGAGGGCTTTCGGCTCCACAGCAAATGTCCTCACCTCATCTTTACAGAGCCAGGAGAGGTGGCCTAAGTGACTTTTTCTTGAACAGAATGTGCTCAGTCCACCTAGACAGAAAAGCACTTAGAAAATTTAAGATGGCAGCTTCTTAAAATTCTGCCTGATTAAGCGTATTCCTGATGTGTGTGCACAGGAGAGAGAAAACGGGGCCTCGTGCCGAGTTTGGAGTGTCTGCATCACGTAAGAGTAGTGCGGGTGCGGTGCGTGTGTGAGGGGTGTGCGTGTGGTGTGTGTGTGGTGCATGTTGTGTGTATGTGATGTGTGTGGTGTGGTGTGTGTGTTGATGTGTGTGCTGTGTGCATGTCATGCGTGTGTGGTGTGTGTGTGGAGTGTATGTTGTGTGCATGTGATGTGTGTGGTGTGGTGTGTGTGTGTTGATGTGTGTGGTGTGTGCATGTCATGCGTGTGTGGTGTGTGGGTGGAGTGTACGTTGTGTGTATGTGATGTGTGTGGTGTGGTGCGTGTGTGGGGTGCTGTGCAGTGTAACTTCAACCAGCCCTTGGATCCCACCGAGCACCAGTCAGGCCCCTGGAGCAGCTTGTCAACATGTCTTATGTCACGAAGCGTTTCTTCAAAGTGGTGAACACACGCACAATCCATGTTGTGTTTAAGAAGACAATAGTTCAAAGGATTTGCCAGACTGTTCTTAACATTGACGTCTGGAAGGAAGATGATGTCACATGCTGAGGAAAGTGTCCAGATCTTCCAGCAGACCACACGGAGGAATTCGTCATCATCTGTTTCTGTCAGAGTTGCAATCATTCAAAAAAGGTGAGTTTTAAACCCCTCGTTCCAGAAAGCTCTGCCACTGGAATGGTGCCTGCAGCGGCTTTCTGTCCTGTGCTTTGTCAAGCTAACGTGAAGCCTCCTGCAAACCAGGAGCCTGGAACCACCGGGAGGAGCCAGTCTCCTCCTGGCCGCAGATGGACTTTGCATCGCAGGGGAGCAGAGTCTGGCTGTGCTCAAGCGATGGGGAAGGTGATCGTGTGAGGCTTTTCCACCGCTGCTGGGGATCTTGGACAAATGGCTGAACCTCTCTGATTTTCAATCATCTCATCTGAGCAGGAGTTACCCTCCCTACCTCGGAAGATCGTGGGGATTGATAGGTAATGAATGAAAACAACTAATGTGCTTCGCGTGTACAAGGTGTTAGACAAGTATTAATTATTCGCTTCTCTCCTTTCCTTTGACTTTGTTGTTTCCCTGACCATATTTATTTTTGCCCTTATTTTTCTAGGGGAAAAATGTTACAAAGATCTCCCTAAACTAATTCCGATCACTGCCTTTAAGTGAGGAAAGACACACAGAAGGAAGAAGGTTTGGGAGCATGTGGGGAGGGAGAAAGTAGCGTCGTGGGGCTTTTCTGCTCCCTGTGGGAGGGGAGCTCAGCTCTGCTTTGAAAGTGGCACTTTTGTCTCCAGCTGGAGAGACTGAGCAACACAGGGGAGCCGGGTCTGAGCTAGAGGAACGTCAGGCCTCGTGCTGAGGCCCCAGCACCCATAGCTACCGCTCTCACAGGTTGGTGCCTAAGCTCGTTTTTCTGAATGGCCAGATCAAGGAAATAGCATGCGCCAAAAAGCAGCAATGCAACTCCTGACCACAGACAAGAATCTGGGCCCGAATGCAAGCTAGGCTTCAAGAACTCAGCAGTGAACCGTGGTCCATAGCTGTGCCATCAAAACTGAACAAGTGTGCATCCTTCATGTGCATGAGAGGACCTAAATGAAGACTTGGGCGGGGAGTTGGCCAGAAACTCAGTCTACTCAGGACACCTCCTTTCCTTTGTTTGGAGAGACACTGCTTTGGGGATTATCCCCAGTGTACTCCATTACTTATTACAAGTAATAAACCTTCTTATCCACCCTTCTAGTCTTGGTTGCATGCACTGGTTATGCTTGCCAAGAGCCGGACCCCTTGAGTCCAGTAAAAAAGACCCTGACGTAGTCCATGCACTGGCCTTGGACTCTAGGGATTGGGATTTTCATTTGTAAGTGGTTTAGCAGAGGCAGGTCAAACCTGTCTTGGCTGATACTCCTAGAACAACCCAGGCCCACTTTTGGGATTTAGATTCCCGGCAAACGGTACCTTAGTCTGTTTGTGCTGCTATAACAAAATGCCACAGACTGAGTAATTTATAAATAATAGAAATTTATTTCTCATAGTTCTGAAGGCTGGGACATCCAAGATCAAGGTGCTGGCAGGCGTGGTGTCTGCAGAGGGCTGCTCTCTGCTTCCAAGATGGTGCCTTGTTGTTGCGAACCACGGAGAGAGGAAGACTGTGTCCTCACATGGCAGAAGGGACAGAAGGGCAAGACAGTGCTCCCTCCGGCCATACATAAGGGGGCTAAATCACCTCCCAAAGACCACACCTCTTAATACTGTTGCATTGGGGTTAAGTTTCAACATGAATTTTGGAGGAGACACTGCGATTCACACCACAGGGCTACCTGGGAGACTCTGAGGAGTCCAGTGGCCTCCTGGTGAGAATTGCATGCTTGAACGTCTTGTTTATCTTTTGTTCCTTCACCTGGGTTTTTTCTTTATTTGTTAATAACAGGGAGGTCAGACACAGTTGATTATCAATTTAGGGGAGCAGCGATGCTTTCCTAGGAAGCTCCTGGGCAGAAGGAAGGGAGGAGGCAGCAAGTAGGAGAGATGTGACACTGCGTCCCGGGCGCGGAGCAGGAAGCCGCGTCTGCACGGCCCATGCGGGGGCGTACTGGGCCAGCTTTGGTGGGGGGGGGGGGGGGGCGATTTCGTTATTATGCAAAATCTGCAGTCTCACCCGGTTTCTGCCCCGCTTCTGCTCACTGCTCATATACAGCCCAGTGGCTTCTTTTCGAAGATGAAGGTGCTTGGGGCCCATGAGTTCAGAGTGGGCGCTGCGTGGTGTGGGAGGAGTGTCCTCTGCTTACGAGGACCAGGCTCTCGCCTGCTGTTTGCGTTTGTATCAGATCTGCTTGCTTCATCTGCTGGTCAAGCTTCAGTCTTGGGTCGTTGGTCTAGGGGTTGAGCACAGATAAGCCATGGCCGAGCAGGCTGGCGGGACACCGAGAGACCTAGGCAACGGGGGCTCAGAGGACGGGGGTCTCACTCGGACTGGAGTGGCAGGGAAGTCTTTCTGGAGGAAGCTGTGTCTAAGCTGGTGACCTACAGGATGAACGTCAGACTCTGCAGCCAGAGGGGAGAGTTCCGAGCAGCAGGAAAGGGATGTGCGGAGGCTGCAGAGGCCGCAGCTGCTCGGTCTGGTCAGCGCAGAAGGCACGAAGGAGGCGCGACTGAGAGGGCTGGGGACGTGGGCAGGAGCTGGGCCCGGCAGCCCTGTGCGCAGGCCCGGCCGTGCTGGCTGGACCGCAGGCGCCTCCCGCTCAGCACCCGCACGCAGAAGCTCCTGTTCCGGGGAGAGGTGGGGACCGAGAAGCAGGTGACACCCGCTGGTGGTGTCCTGTCTGTATCTTCTTGTTGCAGCCCCCTCAGTGCGCACAGGCCCAGCATCAACGCTGCCAGCGCCTGCGCTGCTCCACCTCAGGGTGCTCTCCGTCTTCCAAGCTGACCTTCTTTGCTGTCAGGCTGGAAATCCCCCCAAATTAATTCTCTCAAGAGGACCACTCGACCAATGACTCTCAGCAGTTGGTGGGAAAACAGCCCAGCTCCCTCACCATCGAGGGTGGGGTAACTGGAGTGTAGCTTTGACACCGGCTCTCAGAGATTCCCCTGTGGGATGAAACGCCTTGTGTCCCACCTTGGACCTTCAAATAACTCCCAACTCAAAGTTTAGCTTCCTGCCTGGTGCCCTTTTTATCACCAGGAGCCTGAATACCTTCCAAAATTTGATCCCTTAGAGATGATTATGTTAGTAAGGAAACAGTTTGGTTGCTAGAGAACTACCAAAATAACAGTGCCCTAAATAAAGGCAAAGCTTGTTTCCCTTGTACCAATGTGAGCAAAGCAGGAGTGGCAGCGGTGCTAGGATTTTAGGGACCCAAGATCCTTCTGTCTTGTTGCCTGGCGCGTTAGTCAGGAAAGGCTAGGCCATGTTGCAGTGACAAACGATCCCGATCTAAGTAGCTGGAAACAACAAAGTTTTGTTTCTCCCTATGCTGTCTCTCCACTGAGGATCATCAGATTGCGCTGTCCTCATCTGAGACACAGGCTGGTGGAACAGCCACTCTCTGGAACATTTCTGGTGGCCATGGCAAAAGCCTCACACAGCAATTGAATGCTCAGCCTGGGGGTGACCGCACAACTCAATGGCCAGAAATCCTCCTACAGGTGCCCCTGGTGAGACATGAGCACACGTGCTGGCAGGCAGCCGTGGTGACCAGCACTCTGCCATTTACAGCAGGCTGCCTTCCGTCCTGGCGGCCAGAGCCGGCTGCTCCCGCTCCTCCAGGACATCTGCAGTCCAGCTGGCAGGAAGGGGACAAGGGAGGTGGGGGACGTGCCCCTTGCCTGCAGGTCCTGATCCAGACATTGTGCACATCACGTTACACATCCCATTGGTCTGAACGTGGTGCACGGGCTGCTGGGATTGTAGTTTTTATGCAAATGGCCAAATGTCCAGATAAAACTTGTGGAAAAACAGGGGACTGAATTTTCGGACATCTTAAGGCCTCTCCCACTCAGATGACTAGCAGGACACTTTGGCAGAAATCCCTCCTGCTTTGGTCGATGTTGGAGTACCTGGGAGGGGCGTGGGGAGGGGGCTTCGGGGTCGTCTGCTTTCTGAGACTGCTCTGCCCGCTCTGTTTCTGGCCTTAGAGTCTAAACCCCGCCCGAGAGACCGTCTTCACGGTGTGTTTTGTCACATACCCAAAATATAGAGGCTCGGCAGGGAGCGGTCACAGATACTCTGAGAGTTTTCCCAGGGTCCAGTTTTGAGTTGAGCAGCCACAAGAGGTTGTGGCTACTTTTATTTTTCACAGGTGAATTTTCTACTTTACTGACAGCCACATCTTCCAATCATATTTGAAACAGGTAGGGATCTTGTGAAGTTTTGTGAAGAATTCTATATTCAATGAATATTCCCTAAAACGAAGCCTGGAATTTCTACCTAAAGGAACTTTTTTACCCTCTAATTAGGATAGTATTTGCACTTACCTGCAAAAGCTACCGCGTCACTTTTATCAGCAGCGGTGAAGTTTGCGGGGCTGGGCTGGGGGGCTTGGGGATTAGGCGTCCGTTCAGAATCTGCCGTTAACAGCCTGTGTGACTATGGATAAGACCTCCCTGGGCCTCAGTTTCCTCGGTTATAAAACAAAGTGTGGTGGACCGAAGACGGCCTCAGATTCCTTGCCACTCTGGCCGCTGGTGAGTAGCATCTAATTCCACGCCTCTTGAGGCTGGGCTGGCCTGCGCAACTTGCTCGTCCCGTACAGTGTGGCTGGGACCTCTGAGGCTACCTCATACGGGGACTTAGAGCCTCCGTGTGGGCCTCTTGGAACGTTCCCCCTGGTGACCCCGCTGCCATGCTGTGAAAGAGCCCAAGGCACAGGGGAGCCCGTGTGTGGGACTCCCGCCTCCAGGCACCTGCTGCGGGAAGGGCCACCTTGCATGTGGAGGCCAGTTGAGCCTTCAGATGAGGGGACCCTGCTGACATCTGATGCAACCTCTTGGGAGGCCCTGCGGGGGTCTCTGGCTGAGTCCAGTGAATCCACTGAACTGTGACAGAGAATAAGTTATTGTTTGAAACCCTCACATTCTGGGTGGTTCGTTAGGCAGCAACGGCTGACTGGAACCCAGGGAGTGTATACAGGTGTCCTCCATGGGACCGTCTAGCTTTAGGGGGCTCTGATCCTCTGGAAGGGCAATGGTGGGCTGTTCCGTAAATGCAGGTCAAGAGCCTGGGGTCTGTCAAACACGAGCCACAGCGGGACCTGAGAGGGTGAAGTGTCACTCCACTGCCCCCTCAGCACAGAGAGGGACAAATGATGGAGCCCTGGGCGTTTCCCGAATACGGAAGGTGCTCCTGTGAGGCCTCCGGGCAGGAGCAGCTCTCTACCCCACGTCAGCATGAGGGGCTGAGGAAGGGAGCGTTATCCCAAGACGGGAGAAGGGAGGTGACAAGAGAGGGGAACTACCTTCCCCTGCCCTTGCACGAAGGGGATCAGGGTCACACCGCACTTAACCTGCAAGAAAGCCCCATGGCGGAGGACGTCCCCTGAGTCCTTTTGCTGCAAGGGGTGGAGAGAGGAAGGATGGACACAGTCACTGCAGCAGGCGCTGCCATCGCCCTGCTCGACAGCCTTCATCCCGCTCCTCACTGACCCAAGCTTGCCTGTGCGTGTGTGTGTGCGCATGTGCGTGTGCGTGCATGTGTGGTGTGTGTGTGTGTGGTTGCATGTGTGGTGTGTGTGCATGTGCGCATGTGTGTGTGCGCGTGTGCATGTGTGTGTGCATGTGTGTGTGCATGCGTGCATGTGTGGTGTGTGTGGTTGCGTGTGTGTGCGTGCGTGTGCGTGTGCGATTGTGTGCATGTGTGTGCGCATGCGTGTGTGCATGCGTGCGTGTGTGTGCGTGTGTGCATGTGTGTGCATGCGCGTGTGGTGTGCGTGCATGTGTGGTGTGTGTGTGTGGTTGCGTGTGTGTGCATGCGTGTGTGCGTGTGCGCGCGTGTGCATGTGTGTGTGTGCGCGTGTGTGCATGCACGTGTGGTGTGTGCGTGTGTGTGCATGCACGTGTGGTGTGTGTGCGTGTGGTTGCGTGTGTGCATGTGTGTGTATGTGTGTGCATGTGTGGTGTGTGTGCATGTGGTTGCGTGTGTGTGGTGGGTGTGTGGTGTGTGTGCGTGTGCGTGTGTGGTGTGTGTGTGCGTGTATATGTGCATGTGTGTGTGTGCCTGTGTGTGTGTGCATGCACGTGTGGTGTGTGTGCATGTGCGTGTGTGTGTGTGGTGGGTGTGTGGTGGGTGTGCGTGTGTGTGGTGTGCGTGTGCGTGTGTGCATGTGTGGTGTGTGTGTGTGTGGTTGCGTGTGTGTGTGCATGTGTGTGTGTGCATGCGTGTGTGTGTGTGTGCGTGTGTTGGGAGTTGGTGGGATGCTAATGGGACCAAACAGGAAGCTACATTCCCAGTCTTTCGGGGTGTGTAGTGGCTGTATGACACAGATCTCGCCAAAGAGACATAAGTAGAACTCTGTGGGCAAAACTTCTGGAAAGTGTGTGGATGGGTGTGGATTCACTCGGCGTGTGCTCTTCACCCTTTGCCTACCCCCTTCAGCAGACCTGGGGCAGGGCCTAAGCATTTGGGTTTCTCCCAAGTCCCCTGATAGACGCTGACGCTGCTGGCCCGGGGACCCACTTTGAGAACCTCTGATCTAGGCCTTGGGGCCTGCCACACAAGCGGTCGTCCTAAGCAATGAGCTGGGGAAGCACGTGCGAGTGGTTTGAGATTCTTCCTGGTCCCCTGAACAACCTGAGGATGTTGGGGGAAGGGGCGACTGGAGTCATTTGAGTTGCACCTGGATGTGCAGAGGGAATTGGACGCCACCCGATTGTCACCATTGGAATAAACAACACGAGCTTGTGCTCTTCTGGAAGGGTGAGGGCGGGACCAGAGAAGAGTGTCCCCTGGATGGCCTGCTCTCCAGCACGACGCAGTGTCCCGCCTGCCTTGAGCATGCGGCCTGGGCCACGCAGGTGGTTCTGGACAGCAGGCATGTTGTACCCATTGTGGCTTGGTTGTTACCACACACAGTGTTTATTTTTCTTCATAAAAAGATGCGAGCTGTGCGCCTCCAAAGGCTGGCAGCTCAGAATACTCCATGTGTTTGTGGAGAGACAGACCGGACGGCACAATTTCAATCAAACCATGAAATGTAGCCTGGCATGCCTGGAGAGAAGGATCGTAGCAGTGTGGACTCTTTCCGAGAAGCCAGAGGACTGCACATGCGGTTGACTCATCTGTCCCTGCAAGGCGTGCTGGGGATGTGTCCTGTCAGCTGCGGCTGAGCTGGCCTGGAGCTTGGTCTGCAGCTCCCAGCCTCTTCCTGGGGACGGGAGGGCGATGGGACCCATGCTGTGCGCCCATTGATTTAATCAATGTGCCCTTTCAGTTTCCAAATGGAAATGGCCTAAATAATCATTTAAAAATTTTCCAGGAAAACAAAGACTAACGACCAACAAACAAAAACAAGAACTCATGAGAACTATTATTTCTCTTGGTATTTATCTGCCTGGCTGTATCAGACCTGCCTTTTTCAACCGTGGGCATCTCTACAAGTTAAGATGTACATCCTAACTTTTAGAGGCTGATTATTATTCCATCATGTGGCTCTATCAGCCCCCTATTGAGGGACAGTCATTGGTTGATAGTTGTTTTTTTTTCTTTTAAAAACTATCCTGCCTTGAACAGCCTCGTGCATGTACCTTAACCCCTTTGTTTTGTGTTTGCTCAGGGCGAGCTCCCAGCAGTGGGATTGCTGGGGAGATGCTTTTGGTCAACGTTCCTGAGCTGCCCTCCCCCAAGTCCGTGCAGTGACACCCACCCCAGCCACCCACCCTCATCCTCACCTCGGAGCACAATCCTCTGTCACTTTCTGGGGCCATTTTCTTTAGCTTTCTGAATAGTTGGTGTATCTTGACATGGCAAACCTTTATACAATAAACATTTTATTTTTTTTCTTATTAACATAAACTGTAGTTATATGGAGTATTTTATTTGGCTGTTACCTTATTTCAGGTTTTTGTTATAAAAATGTTTAAGCTTTGAAAAAATTTGAAATAATAATACAATGAGCACTTACACATCGTCCATCTAGATTAAATTACTTATGTGTTGCTAGACATGCCTTCGCTATCTTGATCTGTCTGTGTGTTTAAATTTTGCTAACAACCATAATATTATTATTACACCTAAGAAAATGTGTATCAATAATTTCATGATATCATCTAACATCTAGTCCATAATCAAACTGAGCCAGTACGTGCCACGTATGATTCCAGCGCGACAACTTCCGTGTATGTGTGGAGAGAGTTCTCAGGGGTTTCACTCCCAGCTTGTGCATCACAGTCACCCAAGACTGTATTTCTCACAGGTCCCGGGACTGAAATCAGAATTCTTCAAGGAAGCCAAGAAAAGCACAAGCTCTGCTTGGGGGTAGGGGTTTGGGATTTGGGGACTAGGGGTGCAGTCTAATGGCAGAACTGGGCCAGAGCAGTGGCCATGTGGCATCAGGGACAGGCCACGTGGAGAAAGATGGACAAGGAGAGACTTTTGTCACCAGCATTTGTGTCACGGACCAGGGACAAGTCATGCGTCCCAGAAGGGAGTGACACTGAGAACCCCAGTCCTCCCTTTGATGTCCTCTGTTTCCCAGGTCCGGAGGGGGAGGGGCGCATGGGGGGGGTGAGCCAGGTGTCCCCGTCCGGGGGCTGAGAACCACCTCGTCCTGGCTTAGGCGAGTTCATCTCCCGAAGCCGACAACAAAAGGCTCTGTCGCATGCAGGACCCTGTAGAG
The DNA here is from genome assembly GCF_000696425.1 of Galeopterus variegatus. Lineage (NCBI taxonomy): Eukaryota > Metazoa > Chordata > Mammalia > Dermoptera > Cynocephalidae > Galeopterus > Galeopterus variegatus. The sequence continues at coordinate 28,267 of NW_007727076.1, read as the reverse complement.
AGCAGAGGGGTGGGGACCGGGGGTGGGGTGGGGACTGGGGCGGGGGGGTTTTTTACACTGGGACGT
>NW_007727076.1:17084-27284 GCF_000696425.1 Galeopterus variegatus | reverse complement strand
AAGTGAGCAAATTCATTGGTGATGAGCCACAGCCACGCGGGATAAGTTCCAGGACGCGGGGACTGTCGCCGCGATGTACCCGCACGGAGAAGGCAATGGGACTGGACAGAAGCGGTGGTGGCGCCCAGGTCCCCACAGGCCCACTTCTTGTCTGCACGGGGCTGTCGTGCGTTGCCCGTGACCGGCGCGGGGCCGAACGCTCTGCTCCCTGTCCCCGACGCCACGTCTCCCCCAGGGCAGCCTGTCCCCCAGCCTGGGGGACAGACAGTGCATAAGCGGCCCCAAGTGACCCTAATATCCCATGGCCAGCAGCGTCTGCTTCAACTGCAACTTGGAGCCAGCACAGTTTTCAACAGGTCGCTTAATGAACTGGGCCTGCGACACAGGCAGTGACTTCTGGCCGGCTTAGCCGAGTGTCCTCGCTTCTGTACCGACTGCAGGACTGTTTACTCCCTGACTTACCAGCAGCCCCCGGCTCGAGACCACCCTGCGACAGCCCCCCCACGGCCCGCGACAGCCCCCCCACGGCCTGCGACATCTTCTGCGGCCTGTGACATCTTCTGCGGCCTGCGACAGCTCTCCTGCCATCTGCAACAGTCCCCACGGCCTGCCTTTCACAGGCGGTAACAGTCTTGGCTCCACGGTCGCTCCCTGAGTGCCTGAACTCCTCGGTGGTTCCAGTGGCAGATCAGAGTCACCAAAATGAGATTTCAGCAGTGGCAGTGTCTTGCCACCTTCCATCATTGACAAGTGTCATCTCTTTTCCTTCTGTAGTGGGTTGGATTTGTATTAATTCGGGTTATATAAGCTAGCGGGGTGTGGCCGGCTTAGCCGAGTGTTCTCGCTTCTGTATCGACTGCAGGACTGTTTACTCCCTGACTTACCAGCAGCCCCCGGCTCGAGACCACCCTGCGACAGCCCCCCCACGGCCCGCGACAGCCCCCCCACGGCCTGCGACATCTTCTGCGGCCTGTGACATCTTCTGCGGCCTGCGACAGCTCTCCTGCCATCTGCAACAGTCCCCACGGCCTGCCTTTCACAGGCGGTAACAGTCTTGGCTCCACGGTCGCTCCCTGAGTGCCTGAACTCCTCGGTGGTTCCAGTGGCAGATCAGAGTCACCAAAATGAGATTTCAGCAGTGGCAGTGTCTTGCCACCTTCCATCATTGACAAGTGTCATCTCTTTTCCTTCTGTAGTGGGTTGGATTTGTATTAATTCGGGTTATATAAGCTAGCGGGGTGTTTTTACTGAGATGGGCGATGCCAACATAAAAGAGTTAAGGTCCCTTTATAATCACATAAAGCTCACAGAAAAGTGGGGAGGCAGGGCAGGGACGCAGACGCGTCTGGGGGCTGAATGTCTGCTCTGTTTCCACAGTGTGGCTTCCTTTCCAAACATCTTTGCATTAGGTTTGAAATCATCAGTCACTTGTTAATTGGCGGCTAAAATGTGGTATCTGCTGTGAAGGGGAGGTGGGGAGAGAGCTGGGTGGGCGTCAGGCCTAGGGGCCTGGGCGTCCCTCTCTAGTTATTTCTGAGGCCACAGACCCACCCTGAGCCTCAGCTCCCTCAAGTCCCCTCTTTTCTCTGACCTTGAACCTCCCACTCCAGACCTGGGACGGCATCGGCACAAAGGAGCTCTTCAAAACCAGGATACTGCACTTTCCTTACATTTACCGGGATGGGGAAGGCGAATTCCAGACTCCCCCCCTAGAACTACACTGTGAGTTTTTGTTTAACCATAATTAGAAGGGAAAAAACTGTGAATAAATGGTACTTGTAAAAAATAGAGGAAATCCATGTATTTATTCAACAACTTGTTTAATAATCATGAACAAAATTACTAAAGGGAAGAATAGAAATTCTTGTTAGAAACCACTGTAATGTGGAGCTTGGAAAAGTGCAATAATGTAAGTGTCTATTTGGGGGAAGGAAATTTGTGTAAAGTAGTTTTATATTGACCTAAGACCTGGGGGATAAAAGCTTTAAAAAGAAGAAAAAATGATAAGGAAACTGTTCCTATTTCTCAAGTTTTTCTGAGAATTGTTTTATGAACAAGTCCTAATTCTGTCTTATCTGGAATGTGCAAAACTCAAGGATGACGAGTGAGGCTTCAGTGTCCTCTCTGGACGACCTGCAGCTACGAGCAGGTGAGCGCCATCTCCATCCGTCCACGCATCCATCCATCGGGTCATTCTTTCTACTTCTTTTAAGAACCTCCCGTGCTAACCGGCTGGGGCTGGGGCAGAGGCGGTCCCCAAAGGCTCCTATGACAGGGCGGGAGAGGCGGGAGCTGGGTGCACGGACGTGGGAGGGGAGGGTCTGTGGGCGCCGAATGTCGCTGGGTCATGAGGCCACTGCGGGCACGTCCAGGGCCCCGCCAAGAGGGGCAGGTGCAGGACAGTCCTGCGTGTGCTCAGGTGTGGCCGAGGCCACCGCGCGGTGCCCCCAGCCTGGCTGTGGGGACGTGAGGACTAAGCGCTGGGACAAGTCGCTCCGAGCCGCCTGGAGGATGTGGGACTTGAGGTCGCATTAAAAGGTGTCTGGTGGCCACCAGGCGGAGGGAGAAGGGACCGACCCTGGGACTGCAGATGTGGCCAGCAGAAACGTCCTCCCCGCCGCAGAAAATGCCAAGGACGTCCCAGCAGGGCGTGGGACCCACTTCAAAGGCGCCTGCGGCTGCTGCTTGTCTGGGACAGTCGGGACCCTGGGCAGCGTCTCAACAGCCACCAGCGTGTTTCTAATTATGCGTCAAGCCTTTGATGTGTTTAATTGTCGTTTCCCCTTTGCAAACACAAATTTGAGTCCCTGGTGCTGCGTGCAGCCAGCAGCTCTGCTCAGAGGTGCTTGACACTGGGCCCCTATGCGTCAAGCCTTTGATGTGTTTAATTGTCGTTTCCCCTTTGCAAACACAAACTTGAGTCCCTGGTGCTGCGTGCAGCCAGCAGCTCTGCTCAGAGGTGCTTGACACTGGGCCCCGAATGTCCCCGAATGTCCCCGAACGAGGCGCCCACACCCGGCGTCCATGCGGCACACTCGGGACAAGCACAGGGACCGGGGGACCCAGCTTGGGGCTGCCTCGGATGCTGCGACCCACTCCCCTTCTGCGCCCCCATCACCCCACCCCAAGATTCTGGAGGAAGTCACAAGAGAATGTGACAAAAATTCTGATAGTCAGAACCCAATAGACAGAAATAGAACACCTTGAGGGGGTCAGAACTGGAACGTGCTGACAACACGACAAAAACGCTTTCTGGGGAGGTCTTGCGGGATTTGGTTTCGGCCCGTGTTTGCAGCTTCCATGTCTACATGGTAAAACCTTCAGCAGGAGTCAGGGCTGCGGTTCACTCAACGGACTTGCCGAGGCCGGAGGCAGAGTCATGCACGGGAGGATCGTAAAATGCGTGCTTGTGAATTTAGAATAAGAAAAATGCATCACTGAGGCATATTTTACATATGTATAATTAATCCATTTCGAGTGTACAATACGATGATTTTTTAAAAGTAAATCTCCCAAGTTGCACAACCATCACCATGAATGTTTGCGAACACTTCCTCCGTCCTTCATGGATATTTAGAGTTAATCCCCATTTCTTCCTCCCTNAAGGCGAATTCCAGACTCCCCCCCTAGAACTACACTGTGAGTTTTTGTTTAACCATAATTAGAAGGGAAAAAACTGTGAATAAATGGTACTTGTAAAAAATAGAGGAAATCCATGTATTTATTCAACAACTTGTTTAATAATCATGAACAAAATTACTAAAGGGAAGAATAGAAATTCTTGTTAGAAACCACTGTAATGTGGAGCTTGGAAAAGTGCAATAATGTAAGTGTCTATTTGGGGGAAGGAAATTTGTGTAAAGTAGTTTTATATTGACCTAAGACCTGGGGGATAAAAGCTTTAAAAAGAAGAAAAAATGATAAGGAAACTGTTCCTATTTCTCAAGTTTTTCTGAGAATTGTTTTATGAACAAGTCCTAATTCTGTCTTATCTGGAATGTGCAAAACTCAAGGATGACGAGTGAGGCTTCAGTGTCCTCTCTGGACGACCTGCAGCTACGAGCAGGTGAGCGCCATCTCCATCCGTCCACGCATCCATCCATCGGGTCATTCTTTCTACTTCTTTTAAGAACCTCCCGTGCTAACCGGCTGGGGCTGGGGCAGAGGCGGTCCCCAAAGGCTCCTATGACAGGGCGGGAGAGGCGGGAGCTGGGTGCACGGACGTGGGAGGGGAGGGTCTGTGGGCGCCGAATGTCGCTGGGTCATGAGGCCACTGCGGGCACGTCCAGGGCCCCGCCAAGAGGGGCAGGTGCAGGACAGTCCTGCGTGTGCTCAGGTGTGGCCGAGGCCACCGCGCGGTGCCCCCAGCCTGGCTGTGGGGACGTGAGGACTAAGCGCTGGGACAAGTCGCTCCGAGCCGCCTGGAGGATGTGGGACTTGAGGTCGCATTAAAAGGTGTCTGGTGGCCACCAGGCGGAGGGAGAAGGGACCGACCCTGGGACTGCAGATGTGGCCAGCAGAAACGTCCTCCCCGCCGCAGAAAATGCCAAGGACGTCCCAGCAGGGCGTGGGACCCACTTCAAAGGCGCCTGCGGCTGCTGCTTGTCTGGGACAGTCGGGACCCTGGGCAGCGTCTCAACAGCCACCAGCGTGTTTCTAATGCGTCAAGCCTTTGATGTGTTTAATTGTCGTTTCCCCTTTGCAAACACAAATTTGAGTCCCTGGTGCTGCGTGCAGCCAGCAGCTCTGCTCAGAGGTGCTTGACACTGGGCCCCGAATGTCCCCGAATGTCCCCGAACGAGGCGCCCACACCCGGCGTCCATGCGGCACACTCGGGACAAGCACAGGGACCGGGGGACCCAGCTTGGGGCTGCCTCGGATGCTGCGACCCACTCCCCTTCTGCGCCCCCATCACCCCACCCCAAGATTCTGGAGGAAGTCACAAGAGAATGTGACAAAAATTCTGATAGTCAGAACCCAATAGACAGAAATAGAACACCTTGAGGGGGTCAGAACTGGAACGTGCTGACAACACGACAAAAACGCTTTCTGGGGAGGTCTTGCGGGATTTGGTTTCGGCCCGTGTTTGCAGCTTCCATGTCTACACGGTAAAACCTTCAGCAGGAGTCAGGGCTGCGGTTCACTCAACGGACTTGCCGAGGCCGGAGGCAGAGTCATGCACGGGAGGATCGTAAAATGCGTGCTTGTGAATTTAGAATAAGAAAAATGCATCACTGAGACATATTTTACATATGTATAATTAATCCATTTCGAGTGTACAATACGATGATTTTTTAAAAGTAAATCTCCCAAGTTGCACAACCATCACCATGAATGTTTGTGAACACTTCCACCGTCCTTCATGGATATTTAGAGTTAATCCCCATTTCTTCCTCCCTGCACCCCAGCCAACCACTAATCTTTGTCTCTGTAGACAAATGTCCTTCTCTGGACATTTTACATAAATGAGATCATACAATGGTCAGTCTCCTGTGTTTGCTTCTTTGACTAAGAAAATGCTTTTAAGGTCCGTCCGTGTTCCCCGGTGCATCTGTAGTCTGTGGCTTTTCACTGCTGAATAATATTCCATTGTATGGATATACCACATGTTTCAGCCTATTCACTAGTTGACGGAGATTTGAGTTGTTTCCAATTTGGGGCTATTATGAAAAATGCTGTTATGATCATTCCCGTGCAAGTCTTTTTGTGGGAGAAAGACTCAAAATTTGGAATAAAAAGGTCTGCCCTGATTCTCAGGTATCCAGAATGAGACATCAGCTCAAGAAAAACATTTTATGTGTAGGCCAGGATTTTACGTGCAGAGCACCGTGGTTGGCGCCATCTGGTGAGTGCAGAAAAGGGAGACTGAGCCTTAGTCTGTAAAGAAATTTGACTGAGCCCTGGAGGCAGAGGACACCTGTTAAAATGAGGTTAAGTCTACAGGCAACTCTGAGCATTAGGCTCTTTCTTCCTGGGTATCTGATCGGTCTGGATCTTTAGCTGACATGTGAAAAGAACCCAACCTGACCAGGTTTCAACACAAGAAGATCTGTAAAGAAGGGAACATACTGGCTCACGTATGAAACGCTCACGGGGTCACCAGCTTCCTGCGGGGCCTGACCCAGACGCTCACACGGAACCGTCAGTCCTGGTTTCTTCCCGGCTCTGTGTTAATTCACAGCCTCCATGATCATGGCATGTCTGGAAGCCCCTCTTCTTCTTGGGTTCAAGTTCAGGTTGAAGTTCATTTCATAGACGTGTGCTTCTAACAGCTTCAGAAAAAGTCTCGTCATGTTTCACGGGGTCACGTTCCCACTCCTGAACCAGCGCTGTGGCTCGGGGAATGGAAGCCTCTGATTACAGGACCCGTCACATGCTCCGTACTGGAGCTGGAAGGGGCAGAGGAGAGGTAGAGTCTCAGAAAGGCTGGGTGCCATTGTCAGCAGGAGGAGAAATGGCTACTGAACAAAACGTGACAAAACCAACAGCCTTTCCCTAGATGACTCTGGGATCCCAGACTGGGTGTGGGGTTTGAGTATTTCAGTGTCCTGCTCCGTCAATCTGCCCAGAATTGATACCAGAGTCCGTTGAGTGACCACATCTCCCACTTACCCTCAGTGTCCATCCTGTTCTGAGCGGAAGGGTGTCCCTGAAAGCAGATGACGGGGTTGCATTTTCTTAAGTTACCGTGTGGTTCCCCTGCTCTGAGTTCCAAGAGCCAGTGGGAGGAGGCCTCCTGGGCCACGTGGCTGCTTCGTAGAAGCCACGGACGGTGCACAGGGCAGCATCTGCTCCAGAGAGTCGGGACGCGACTATGGTAGCAGCAAGGGTAATTTGAGGTACGATTCTAAATTACTTTGAGGATCCGTAAGGGAAAAGAGAGGCGCCCCCAAGGCCACAGGAGGCCAGAGCCCGGCGCTGTGCGGCTGCTTCACTCACGTGTGCTCACGTTTACTTGTCTTTCCTCTCAGACTTTCAGGATTCCATTCGAAGCAAGATTTCAAGGCTACGGTGAGAAAAACACTGAGGTGGCCAAAAAACTTGTACATTGGAAAAGAGCCAGGCAAATGCTAAAATGCTTCATGTAATTTTATGCCCTTGAAACGGAAGGATCAGGGAGGTAGACCAAGATTTTATTATAATTTTCAAACTACAGCAATGTGGGATTTTCACAGCAGGTGAATTTTTGTGCCACGTGATATGATTGGGGATCTTCCCTTCTTGTGCTCAGGGATTTCCCCTTCCATGTCATTCTGTGTTTTTATTTGCTGCTGAGTCCGTCCTCCTATTTATTCACAAGGGAGTCAGCACCTTCTTGCTGGTGGAACCACTCCTCCCATCTACTCCCAGTTTCTGCTGCTCCATACTTGCCTCTTACAACACAGACCTTTCTGGGTGGCTCCAACTTTATTCATATTTGGGAAAGCTCCACGGCTGGAGGATGAAAAATCCTGTTGGAGGAATTTGTCTGATGAGCATGTTCTGGATCCTGACAGTAACTTATGGGGTCAGGAGAGAGAAGTAAAAACGTGGTGGGTGTATCTGCAGGGCAGGGCTGTGTGGTCCACATAGGCTGGTGCTGTGGTTTGAATGTCATGCCCTGCAAAATTCACTGTGCTTAATCCCTGCTATGGAATTTCAAAGATGGGTCCTTTACGAGGCAATTGGATGGATTAACCTATATGTGGATTAGCAGGTTGTCATGGGAGGGGACTGGTGGCTTTATAAGGAGAGGAGGCAGCGTATGAGCATGCTCTCGCCCCCCGTCCGCGACGGGATGCCCTGTGCTGCGGAGTCCCACCGGGACGAAGGCCCTCAGCAGGTGTGCCCCTGGACCTTGGACTTCCTGGCCTCCACAACTGTAGGAAATAAATTTCATTTCTTTATAAATTACCCAGTTTCAGGTATTCTGTTATCATTGATAAAAAATGGACACTGGGATTTCACATGTTCTTGGAGCCTGTGAAGAGACCCCTGACTCCTCTGCATCCCACATGGGCGAGAATGAAAGGGGAGGAGCTGCTTGTTAACACACATGTGCAAAGTAAAAACAGGAGAGTTCTAGAAGATGCCATAGGATTCGATGTACCCCAGGCAGGGCGGCTGCCTTGGAGGGATGCTGGTGAAGAGCAGGAGGAGCTCGGTCAGCAGAGGTGCCAGTGGCTGAACAGGAATCCGCGCTTCTGGTCGCACTGCCAGGCAAGCGCCAAGCAGACGCGGGAGCTCTCCTGTCGTGCTCCAGGTGCCATCCTCAGACCGAGACTCAGCCCTCACCTTTCAGGAGCTTTCAGTCTGGATGGAAAAAGTACAGACACATAATTTACCAAGGCCAGTGTGTCACAGAGGAGATGGACAAAGAAGAGGGGCCCCCGTCGCCTGTCGATGTCCCGAAATCCAGATTGATAGGACACTGCTGTGCAGACGTGCGGGGGGTTTATTCAGCAAATGGTGACACTGCAGTGTGTGTGTGAGAGAGAGACTGTGTGGGCTTCTGCACGAGTTCGTGACTCGGAGTGTTCATGTCCGTGTCCGTTAGCGTGTGTTTGTATGTGGGGTGTATGTGTGTGTGGTGGGGAAGGCACTTGTGGCAGGCAAATGACACGGGAAGCTTAGGCTGAGTTCAGATCACTTGTCAAGTTCAGAGACCACGCGGAGCAGTGTGGAAGGCAGATCAGAGAGGCTCAGGGCTACGGGGGGCCTGAGAGGAGGGGGTTGTTGTGGTTTAGGTTTAGCCTCCCTGGAAGGGAGCTAACTACAAGGGTCTTGGGGACAGTGACCGGGGTGGGACCTTGGGCGCTGAGCCTGGCATTCAGCTGCTGCGGCTGGGGAAGCAGCACACATGCTGGCACGACCACCGAGACCACGCGCCACCCAGCAGAGCTCTCAGGCCACCCCGACCTGCTTGGGGGGACTGCTGGGTGGTGCTGCTGTCCCTGGCCTGACGCTGCTCCTGAACGTGAATGGTGCCCTTGGACCTGCAGACCCACAGCCTCAGGCTCTTGGCCTGGATCTTCTAAGTGGGGACGAGGCCTAACTCTGTCCACTTCAGCGGTTTCTGGAAGTTGCCATAAATGACTTTTAGGATGCCCTTAGAATAATTCCTTTCTATTTTGCTACTTCCTTATGCAAACCAAGTGCACGTACAGATATTTATTAGACATATAAATACTTGGCTCCGTGGCAGACAGCGGATTACCTCTGAGAGTCCCAGTCCTCAGAGTATGCTCTGAAGATACCCGACGCCCACAGACTAAGGAGTTCAGATAATCAGGGATTTTTCACAAACGTTCTTTCCCTTGGAAGGAGGACTGAGAGTGGATTTGCAGGGGAACCTCACGGGGACGGGGCATGGAGCAGCAATGAGGGGCTGACGTACAAAGAGGTCAAATTAAAACTGGTTTCTCACTTCTGGGAACCAGTGAGCTTTGACTCACTCATGGCTAATTGGCCCCAGATCAGAAAGTCCTTTAGATATTACTGTCCCAACCCTTTTTTCAAATTGTATATCCCCAAAATATGGCCATTGTAGTGGATTGAATTATGTCCCCCAAAACTCACTGAATCTTGAGTTGTGTCCCCCAAGTTTCATGTATTAGAAACTTAGCCCCCACTGTGACTGTTGAGAGGGTGGGAAATCCTATTATGGTAACTGAAAGGTGGAGCCTTGAAGAGGTGATTGGACTGTAGGACCGTGCAGTAGTGAATGGATTAAAAGTGGTGGTCAGGGGTGTGGTTCTGAGGATGTAAAAGAAGAGGAGGGTCTGTCTGTCTCTCTCTGCTCTCTCTGCTTCCACCATCTTGCAATGTGAGACTCTTGGGTCACTGTCACCATCACCAGATGGACTTTGGACTTCTCAGCCTCAGGAACTGTAAGCCATAAATTTTGTTTTTTTATAAATCACCCCGTTGCAGGTATTTTGTGATAAGCAACAGGAATGGACTAAGACAACCATATGTAATAGAGTCTTAATCCCTTATGGTTGCAGATGGAGTGACGGAGGCCTACGGGGAGTCAGCAGCTCTCTGAAGGTTACACCGAGTGTTTGTGGGAAAGCAGGGACTTGAACCCTGGTCTTCGGATACTCGGTCTCAGCATTTAAAAAAAACTACTTTGCTACTTCAGTACGGAGACTGGGTGCGCAAACAGATGTCTATTGGGCATATGTAGATTTGGCCCCATAAGAGGGCTTGGTCTGTGGT